>NC_056623.2:132083862-132383862 GCF_002870075.4 Lactuca sativa | reverse complement strand
TGATACTGAAACCATAAATCTTGATCAAAACGATGAATTTCATGAACTAAATGATAATAATCCTGTTTCACGATCCGAAAATGATGAAATGTATGAATATGCACCATTAGACTTTGATCTAGCATATCCACCATTAGAAAAATGGACAAGAAAACATCCAGAAGAACAAGTCATTGGAAATCCACAAGATGAAGTTTTGACTAGAGCTCAAATTCGTGCAAAGAATGAGGTACTTAATGAGCATCAAGAATTTTTCATGTTTAACGTTTTCATTTCGAAAATTGAACCAAAAATAGTGAAGGTTGCAATGGAACACTCAGATTGGTTTGTTGTAATGCAATCTGAATTGGCTGAATTCGAAAGAAACAAGGTTTGGAGATTAATTCCTAAGCCAAAAGATGTTTCGATAGTTGGATTAAAATGCATTTTCAAAAATAAAACAAACAAAGATGGTAATATTGTTCGAAATAAAGCTAGGCTTGTAGTAAAAGGTTATTCGCAAGAAGAAGGAATAGACTATGAAGAAACCTTCACCCCTGTCGCAAGACTCGAAGCAGTTCGAATATTTTTGGCCTATGCAGCTCATTAGACTTTGATGTTTATCAAATGGATGTGAAATGTTCATTTTTGAATGGAGAACTTGAAGAGATAGTTTATGTTGAACAACCTCCAGGTTTTGTTAATGAAATATATCCTAATCATTGCTATATTTTAGATAAGGTTGTTTATGGGTTAAAACAAGCACCGAGAGTATGGTATGGAACTTTAACTTCTTTCTTAAAACAATTGAAATTTAAACAAGGATCAGTTGATCCCACTCTTTTTCGAAAGAAGGTTGAGGATCATCTAATGCTTGTTCAAATTTATGTTTATGATATTATTTTGGCTCTACCGACTCTGTTTTGTCTAATGAATTTGAAAATCAGATGAAAAGCGTATTTGAGATGAGTATGATGGGAAAAATTAACAATTTTCTTGGTTTAAATATTCATCAAAATAGAGAAGGAATTTATATCAACCAAGAAAATATACCAAGAATTTGCTTGAAATGTTTGGATTGAGGAATAACACAAAATTATGTGTACCGATGGTGACTGGAACAAGGCTTTCATCTTCGTTAGATAAACCTGCTTTTGATTTGACTCTTTAAAAAAACATGATAGGTTCGTTACTTTAACTCACAGCAAGTCGACCTGATATTATGTTTTCTATTTGTAATTGTGCTATGTATCAATCAAATCCTCGAGAACCACATCTCACTACAGTCAAGAATAATTTTCGTTATCTCAAAGGTTCAATTTCGTTAGGATTATGGTATCCTTTGAAAACTAGATTCTTCATACAAGATTTTTAAGATGTTGATCTAGGAGGTTGCAATCTTGATAGAAAAAGCACAAGTGGTGGATGTCAACTTTTGGATGGGAAGTTAGTAAGCTGGTAGTTGAAAAGGCAAACATGTGTTTCAATTTCTACAGTACAAGTTGAGTATATTGCACCTGCCACTTGCACTTCATAAATTATATCGATCCAAAGTCAGTTGCGTGATTATGCAATCAACATGAAAGAGATTCCATTGTATTTTGATTCACAAAGTGCTATACGCATTTGTCATAATCCAGTACAACATTAGAAAATAAAACACATTGCACTTCATTATCATTTCATCAAGGATCATGTGGAAGATGGAAATATCGAAGTTCATTTTGTGAAAACAGCTGATCAGCTTGCTGATATTTTTACAAAACCATTAGACAAAAAATCATTAGTTAGAATTTTGACAGGGTTGGGAATGCTTGAAGCAAGTTCTGATCTAGGACTAATTTCGAAAGAATGACAAAGAAGTAATAAGAAAATGTGTCGATTTAGAGGCAATAATGATTCATTCAGAAGCTGATAGTATTAACCATTCAGAGGTTACTGTTCACGTTCAACGTTTCGATATGCTTCGTTTTTGACAATTGGGAAAGATAATTTTCATCCGTTTGGTACACTCTTAAATTTTCATTTGCATTTAATTTTGAAAACTTTTGAAAAATCCAAAAATATTTTCGTTTAGTTGTGTTCTTTTTCAAAAATCAAAACACCATAAATATTTTTTTTGTTTTTTTTTCTTTTCGAAAAATTCAAAATCACAAAAATATTTTTCTTGTTTTCAAAAATATAAAATCCAAAAAGATTTTTTTTTTATTTTGTACTTTGTCTTTTCTTTGTTAGTGCAGATTCCAAGGAAGTTTTACAAGGGTCATGCTTGCGTTTCTAGGGTAAGTTAAATTTTCGAAACTTTGTACTAGTTAGAATGTACCTAGAAGCATGTTGCAGCATGTCGACCCAAGCCTCCATTGACTCAATGTGTGATTTAGAAAGCCTTAATGAAAATTTTCATTACAGAAATTTCTTCCCAATCAGGCTTGCATCCACATTAGTCTACTGAGCTACCTAACTCTTCTCAAATGAGTTAAGAGTTTTCTGTTTGTTCCAAACATAACGAGGTACAATTGAATTGGTGAAACAACCTTTTTCATCTCAAACTTCTAACACATTTCACACACAATGACATATCTCCAAGAGTTCATTGATCAAACCAATCATGACTTCGACATATTAAAACTTTGTGTTTATGATCTTGATTCATGAGTCCGTGATGAAACTGAAACCTAATTTTGTAAATTTTCAAGGAATTGACATGGAACTTTGTTCCAGATTTTCATGAAAGATTTGTTTCAGTACCAAATTTTCGATGCTCCAAATCATATTCTTCCGTTATGAGTGGTCTTGATCAAATGTTTGAAACCCACGACATTTGTTACCCAACATGATCCAACTGAAAATAACTTTTCTTTGAATATGATTTTCGTGTGAGTATCAATTCTTTCATTTGTCACTTTCAAATTAATCCAAAGCATACTTGTCACTGATTACACTAGTGACACAAGTAATTTCTTTTAGAATTACTTACCTTATGTCTAGGTTGATATGTAAGGAAAATTTTAAGCCACCCACGAAACCTTGAAAAAGAAGCCCTTCGATACTTCTTTATAAGTATTCGATTGAATTCACCAAAAACCACACAAGCTGTTGATTATCTATCTTGATAATTAATGAAGCAAACTTTGCCCGGGGTTTAATTTCCTTTGTGTTGAAATTTTATTTTTTGACATCACAGATCTTAAATTTTTGTTAGTATGCTTCTTACCTTATTATATTGTCGCACTGCACTTACGAAATCCTTGAGGTTCTGAGTACTACCAACTCAGGCTGAAGATTTCGCAAGTCCGGCATATGACTTCATTTCTAATCCCAAAGACGAAAGAGCCTAACCTTCGTGCCAAAGGTTTTTGATGTTATCTACTTGGTACTCACGAACAATTTGATGTGACGGTTTTGGCAACGTGGTCCGACTTTCAAGGTACTTTATCTGACATGGTACACATTACAACTAGTGGTGCGAGTTTCAAGGACAGACGTGGCTTACTCTTTAAAGAAAACGTTTGGAATTCTATTAGGGATACATATAAATGGAAGTTATTATCTCCTTTTATAATTACGCGTTCAAATTATCAGACGATCAAAAAGCCCTAAATTTATCTGTTCTTCAAGAATTTCTCAAAACCCTAATCAATGACTGTTGCTCTAACCGACACTACTGATGAAATTGCATCTCAACCAATTATGAAAGTTGAAAGCACAAACTATTAGGTTGAAGGAGATGTGTCAATGTATCCTGAAGAACTCAAGATGTTGATTGTTGCTCTTCAACATTCAGGTCTTGCAACTGCGATGTTCAATACTTTTGATGTCCCGATGTCATGGTTGTCAATGGTTGGTTCCACTGCTTGTTACAGCAAAGCTAGTGATGTAATCACATTCAATCTGGTGAATGAAAAGCGACTTCAACTCACGAAGAAGATGTTTAATCAAATCTTGGTGATTCCGAATTCACCTCCATTTTTTCAAGCTACTACTGCTCAGATTCTGTTCACATTTAACGAGATGGGTCATCAGCCAGTACTTGTTAAGATCAGTGACTTCAAGAAGTATGGACTTCCTTGCATATGGAATTTCTTTTTCTGTATATATCTTCGCTGCTTAATTGGGCGAAGTGTAGGGCTTGACAAGGGGAGAATGGAAGTCTATGCTATGATAGCAGGGTTGTACTATAATCTTAATGTTGATTATGCTACTCATATTTGGAAAGAGTTTATAAAGAGCCCCGAAAACACGAATGTAGTAAATGGAATTTCATGTGCACGCTACTGGAGTTTGGTTCTTCAGTCTGTATATGAGAAAGAAGGCATTCCAATTCCTGCTGATGAGGCTAAGGCAGAATTTATAAAGTATTGTTTTCCAAAGACTGTTGAAGATGATTCAAAAGTATTGCCAAATGTTGCTCGAATTCCTGATGGGAAGCTGAAGAAAATTGATCCAACAAATTCAGTATTGGTGGCATATTTGAAACATGTTAATCCTTCAGTCGAAACTGGGATTTTACTGAAAATAAGTGATGAAGGATCATCTAAGAAAGTTAAGAAATTGAATAAAGGAGCTGATGATGTTGTTCATCAAAGCCTCAAGAAACAAGCTAAGTCTAAGTCTCGTAAGAAGATTACAAACGAAACTGAGAAGGCTAAGGAGAAAGTTGTTGCTGAATCTTCAAAGGAATTGATCCCTTCAAAATCTGGTGTGCTGAAAAGGTTAAGGAAATTATCTTATAAGAAATGACCTTCATCAGAAGATCAATCTTGGTGAACTGAAAGAGTTAGTATCGAAACTGGCTCCAACTTCATTTTTAACTCTTGAGTTTTTAACTAAGAAGTTACATAGTTTGGATCAAGATATTCAAAAGGCTATTGCTCCAATTTCGAAATTTGCCAACATGTTGCCTACTGGTTCCCCTCCTATTGTCACAGGGGTGCAAGGGGGAGAAAAGAAAATTCAAGAAGGTAATTCTTTGAAAATTACAAAAAGGGTTGAAAAGTCGAAAAAGATTGAGAAGATTGTAACTACTGATTAATTAACTCAAGATGTATCTACTCAAGTCCCAACACTAATAGTTTCAAAGATAAATACAATAGAAGCCATCAAGACAACATCAAGACCCATTCTTAATGGATTTGTTATTGGCTCTTCTACTGAAGGAGGAAGTTCAAGTTCTTCTAAACCAAAACCTTCTGAAGATGATGGAAAAGGGAAGGTGATTTTGGTTGATAAATCGAAAGAAGAGAAGAAGGCCGAAATTGAAGCTAAAATGGAGAAACATATGCAGATACAGAGCATACTAAGACTTCGTGAAAGTGATCCACCTGGTATGGATAAGGGAGATCCAAAGAAGTTGTACATCTATGAGAATATTGAGGCGATAGATGCTTTCAATCACATGTATGTGTTTAAGAAAAAGCCTAAGAAAAGCTATTGTATCACTAACACTGATATGAGTCAGCTTGATTTTCCGGTGAATGAAATGATGTTTATCATGGTTCAGTACAAGATAGTTGAGAAGTTCGACAACGAGGATGATTTTATACATAAGAAGCTTAGGTTTCATTTGGTTGTTGGAATAGAACCATAAGAAATATTGTCACTAGTGAAGATCAAGAAGGTTATCAGTAACAAAAGATGTAATGTTCGAGAATATGATACAGAATTTCCGGTATCACGTTGTAAGAGAGAACAATCAAGTATGTAATTTCTCGGTTGCCGATTTTCCTCTAATGAACTTGAATGACCTGATTCAAGTTGCATTAATCTTGAAAGACATGGAGGCTTTGCAACTTCAGGGGACTGACAAAGATGTATTGAGGCTTGGTCTTGCCAATATCAAAATCTTCATAGGTAATTACTATGATTGTCTAGCATTGACAGATGTGGAGTTAGCATCAGCAATGGGAAGGGATGTGAAAGTTTCTATGGAAGTGTCGAAGACCCAAGCTGAACTGAAGAAATATGCTAAAGGGGAGATATGCTTAAAGCCTTTTGGATTGGTCTTTACAGGATAAGATAAGAATGGCAAATCTAAGAGGTTTTTGTTCCAAGCACGTGAAATGGAATGATACACTACATCTCAGTATACAAACTTAATTGTTCGTATGAATAATTACTTGAAGAATAATGAGGGGGATAAAACTGAGTTGAGAAATTTTTTGACATGGTACTCAGAGATACGAAGGATGATGCACTTTGCTGCACAGATACTCACGAATTGAGAAGTTCGACATGATTACAAAGGGGGAGATTGTAGAGTCGAAATATCTTGTAATATGTCGAAGGTTGTGTAATAGATAGTTTCGTATGTTTCCTTATGTATTTGCTAAGGCATCTTTTTGATGAAGCTTAATGTCTAGCCTTAGTATTTCTGTACTTTCATCCTCCTATAAATAGGAGTTGACCATAGAGTAGATAATAGAGCTTTCCCATGTCGACTATATGTTTTGTACTTGTGTTCTCTGAAAGTAATAAGAGCTAAACCAGATTTTATTTGCTTCTTGTGTTCATATTACATTGTTTTACTCTGATTTGATTCTCATACTTGATTAAACACTTCTACATGTTCTGTTAAAGATTTACACATTTGAGGATGAGAATATTTTAAACGGAAATATTAGTCTGTTTTCCTTTCATTTAGGATCTTACCAGTTTGCAGAACAAATCGGCATTAAAAAGGTGTTTTTGCTTTTGAATGTAAAAGAACGTTATTAGTAAATTATATATTCGGTATATTTAAACGTTAGTCCCTCGTGCATGTGCCAAAATGCACGTTTAGTCCCTATTTTCAAAATTTAATTCGAACCATCCCTCATTTTGTTTCAATTTGCATGCTTCATCCCTCAACTGCGATTTTATTGCGAACTTAGTCCATTCCATAATTGAAATGACGATAATGACCATGTGTTTTTATTTTAGAATTAATTTAATGTTTTTAACCTTATTAGTATTTTAATTTTTAAAGAAATAAAAAAATAAATCCCCTTCACTTTCCCCACACTTTTAATAAAAAAGAAACACACAGATTCGATGAGAGGGAAAGTAGAGACCCAAATCGTCGGCCACCACCCTCGTCTCCACTTCCGGCGAACCTTTCTTTCCATCTATCACCATCTCTAACCAATTCCCTCAGCCTCCCAAATGACGATATCAATTTCATATCGATGCCTCTTCTTAAATTCTAGTCTTTGATATGCTTATTTAACGGAAGACGGTTAGGGGTTTTTTGATTTTGTTGTAATTGTTGCTTGGCGATGTCTTGTTTAGATGAAATAGACTCATCATAGTGATTCTGGTGATCCACTCTCCGTATGGACCAAGACTCTCGGCAGTCCCCTCTCTGTCTCCATCGCACCTGTCACCTTTCTTTGAATCCAAATCATTGATGGAGATGTTGTCGAAAAAAAGAGTAAAGTCCAGATCAACGACATCGTAGAGGGGGGAGGTGGTTTCCGACGGGTTCTACATAGAGATGGAGACTTTACCACCATCTACGATTCGAGCCGCCACCTAGGGTTTATGATTGAGCTCAACCACCTGTGTAGTGTCAGTAACATAAGAAATAAAGTATGCCAGATGAAGGGGTAGTTGTCAAAGGTCCCATTCGTCACGCTTGTTAGTGGTCATCATCATTGATATGAGGTTCTTTGATAGTAGTGGGATTTGGAGTGACCACCAATGCGTTTGATTTTAAATCCTCTTTCTTATACCGAAACTCATGAGTTATAGGTTTATAGTTTGATTTTCAGGTTTAGGGTTTAGTTAGATTTCATTTCAACTTCTTGTTTATTAAATTTAAGGGGTCGCCAGATTTTTGGGAAGGAAAAATGTGGGATGTGTTCAATGGTGATCAGGCATAAGTTATATCTTCCAAAATAGGTGGTGGGAGAGAAATAGGAGTGAAAAGTGATGGGTTTGGTGGTGATAGGTGGTGGTAGCTGAAGTTGAGAAAGAACTGGGAAGAAAATTGACATTTAGTCAATAGTGGCGATGGTGTTTATATTTAATTAAACATTTTTAATAGATTAATAATGTATAATTAATAAACGTATCAAAAAAGAAATAAATAAGGGCAAAGGGGTCTTTTTATGTCCAGAGGGATGAAGTGTGCAAGTTTTAAGCAAACAAGGGACAGACCGAGTTAATTTTTGAAAATAGGGACTAAACATGTTTTCTAAAATATGCAAGTGGGACGATTGATGTAATTTACCCTTATATATTCCTTGTGGATTTGTCAACATGTTTACTCTTTATATTCAAAAGGTTAAATCACACGGATGGTCCTGTGGTTTGGGTAAACTTGTACGTTTAGTCCATGAGCAAGATTTTTAACTCGAACGATCCCTATTATTAAAATTTGTAACCCGCCTAGTCTCTGCTACATCTAAAATGACTGTATTACCCTTGTATCTAAAAAAACATTTTATTAATTATTAATATTCTAAAAAATAAAAAACCCCAAAACCTACCCCACTATATCCCAAACCCCATGTTTTTCTAACCTTATATTTCCTTCTTAAACATCTCTTTCTCTAAGTTATCAACACCATTGTTACCATACCTTGTAACCACTTGGATGTCGCCACCGTTGGCAATAACCAGTAGGGTGCATTGATCCGCTGGTAACCATCTTAATTGATGTCATGTTTTTTTTTCTGATGAACATGAACAAGAAATGAAGGTATAGAAACCCCAGTTCCTATCGATGACTATCATGTCATTTTCTAAGAAATAAAGTGATAAATGGAGATGTGGAAATCCCTTAGCACCACCATATGACCAGAATCAACCCATAGCCTCAAATCTCCCTGTATCATCCACCATCTAAAGTCTTTTAACTTCTTTCTTACGCATCCCAAGAAGAATTTGATGAAATTTTAAACTCAAATCCTCTACCAATAATGAAATTGAGACTAATCCACATCAAACCCGAACATTAAACCAAGCAAACATTTAAAGACAAAAGCAGCACCAAATCAAAATCCACCTGTGTTTTTTGAAACCAAATCAAAAGCCACCTTCATTTTAAAGCAAAACAATTTGAAGCATTAATGTGTGTTTTTTAGAATGTTTTTCATTTCACTCGGTCCTTCACCACCACCTTCAATCAATATCCTTATATCCAGACGAATTTCACAAATTGATTCTTCTTACTTCCTTCCGTTCACAATTGACCCCGTGATGATGATGTGTGGCATTCTTCATATTTGTGATAGGGTATGAAGAAGAATCACAAATAGTGGCATAGTGGCAGGGGATCTGTGTTTTATTTGGGGATATCCAGGATTTTGAATCGATTTCCTTGGGATTTTTCTAGATTTTCTCTACATCTTTTTTTCTAGATCTTTACCATGGCTAATTAATTTCATCAGCATATGTGAAGGAAGGAAACAGACAGTGGCATAGTGGTGGGAGAGCTCTAATCGGAGAGGAGGAGATGTAAAGATGAGGTGGTTTAGGATTTTTTTTAATTTTAATTTTTATATTTATTTTATATAATACTAAATCAGAAAAATAAAAGAAAATAAATAAATAAGGGAAATACATTCATTTCAAATGTAGCAAGGACTAGGTGGGTTACAAATTTTAATACTAGGGATAGTCTGAGTTAAAAAATTTGCTCAGGGACTAAGCATGCAAATTTCCCCAAACCATAGGGACCATCCGTGTAATTTACCCTATTCAAAAGTTAACTTGGAACGTTCCCATTTATTTAAAACTTGCACGATTCATCTCTCGTTAGTTTAAATTTACGGGTTGCAACATTTGCTTGGCATAAAATTACCAAATTACCCTTGGTATTTTACTTTTTTTATTTAATTATAATATATTTTGTATTAAGAAAAAGAAAATAGAAAAGTAAATTCCAACCCCTTCCTACTCGCATCATTCCAACCAAAAATCCTAACCTAATATACAATTATTTCTCATTTTCATTGTTCAAATCACAAAAAAAATCACTAACACCTCCATTGCCTTTCTACCACCATGGATCACCAACGTCGGAGAACCGCCCACCACCATCGCTGAGGCACAACTCAACCCTATTTTCATTATTCAGAACCACTATCTATTTATCATCCTCCGTCTTCTCCGATTGGATACCCCTTCTTCTGATATTATACTGTCTCGTGTCAGATCTAATATCTTTGTCAAGTATGGTTTCAAACTGTAGACTTGGTTTTGGAGGACAGTTTCAAACAACGACAATAAATCAACCAATGGCTTAAGATCGATCATTAAAGCCACCATCAAGAGTCTTTAGAGAAGATAGAGTTTTGTTGTTGTCATTCTAGAGCCTCTTAGTCGCAATCTGGTGCTCGTACTCTCCAGTAAGAACTTTTTAGTTTCACTTTCACAATCGAACCCTGAGTCTAATGGATACAACAGGAAACACATGAAAGGGAAAAACCATCATTGATTCTGATACAGCATTCAATGTCCTTGTCATCAATGACCCTAAAACAACAATTGATCTACCACCTTCGCAAGGTATTACATTGTAGTATAACGTACCAACCTCCGAAACTAAAATTTTCATTTTTAAAATAATAAAAACATCTATTTTAACGAAATTACATTCAAGATAATTGTTTTTTCATCAACCATTATTCATAAAATAGAGTTAAAGAAGAAAATGCAGAAATTCGAATCATAAATCTACTGATGTGTATGTACTGTCCTGCCTTTGCAATCTGATAAGCACCTACAAAATATCTAATCACAACTGTAAGCACAGACATTAGTGAGTTCCCTAAAATACCACATACAACATATTATAATAATCAACTAAGGTTATCAGCAAACTCTGAGGACTATCAGCAGTCCCCAATGGCTAACAGCACACCCTGTAGATTAACAGCACAACTCACGGGTTATCAGCAACCCTGGGGACTATGAGCAGTCCCGTGGACTTACATCATTCCAGAAATTATCAGCAACTCATTTCACATATAACAAAAATCAGCAACTAAAACCCAGCTGGTCAACATGCATATACTACCACACATGCAAGTATAGTGAGAAGACTCACCTTACAGTCTAGAAGACAACAGTGATGATCAAAGATCCAATAACCAGCTCTACATCTCACTTATGCAACAAATAGGGACCAACTCTCAGTCTATAGTTCAAAATACTCAGTTTGACCTGTCGAACTTGGTAAAAAGTCAATAGTTAACCATCCTACGCCATGCGTACAAGCTACTCTACGCATGTCATGGAGCTTTAGATGGTCACGGGCCAAAACCAACCTACGCCCTACGTAGGGGAAATTATGCCCCGCATAGCAGCAGAAGTCAAATATTTCCATTAAGCTCTTAATACAAAAGGTTAATCCTTTAAACTTTCAAATATGGACCTTTAGAATGTCTTAATGGATAAAGTTTCCAACTTTACCCATTAAGACATCACAGTCAATCAAGATCTAAAAATTATGCACTAAAATGACCAAAAATGCTGACACAACTTGCATGGGTTAACGAACAAGTACCAAAGCATAACTTTCCAAGTCAAACATTTCCTAAGAGTGTTCTATATATCTTAAAAGGTGATGCAGCTCTCTTAACTCCAAAAATAGAAGCTCAAGAGACCAAACAAGATCTAATAAATCAATGAGAAAGTTTAAATCTTTTTACTCATAATGGTCTAGAAATGAACCAACCTTGTTGGATCTATACTTGAACCGTTGTTCTATACACTTTGCAACTACCTTGTTCTTCAAGATTCAACCTTCAAATGGAGAAATAAGCTCATAAATGATACCAAGGATCAAAACAAGAAAGTGGAGGCTAGGGTTTCTCAAGGAATAATCTTAGGTGGTGGTGGCTAGTCATGAGATGTTTTCCCAAAAGTTAGAGCCCTTAAATAGGGCTCAAAACCAAAGAATTAGGATTTTGATACGCCACAATTACGCCCTGTGTACCATAACCTGTTGGGTTTTGAGCATTCTAACACTTCCTAAGTGTACATGCAACCCTAAATACCTTGGATCTATGTTTTCTCTATTATACATGCAAATAAGAACTTCCAAGGTATTATCCTAATCTAGCATATAAAACAATGGATATAGTAGGATAGAATACATACCTTTTTGGTGTAGTAAGTCTTCATGAAGCTTGAGTGCTTAGTGCCCCAAGTGTGACACCTCAAATGGAATCACAATCATCAAAACACTTGGAATGACTTGAGAGAATTCTACACTCATCAAAATCGGCTAGCCCTTTCTTCACTATCTCTAGTGGCCGATTTTTCCTCAATAATAAGATGCTTATATAGTTACACAATTAGGGTAAACTCTTAATTGTCATGGCTTTCCATTTCCTTGGATCCATGGGTACAAATACACCATGGAGCATCCATGGACCATCCTATGGGTTTAGCCCAACTTGATTATCCATGGAGCATTAGCCCACTATACAAGTATGGATGATTTACACAATCAACCCATATATTTAATTAGTCTTCTTTTGATCACTTAATTAATCCTAGATTAATTCTTGATCAATACTAATTAAATAATCTTATTATTCTTATTATTAATATACTAGAACTTATAATATATTAATAACCATAAGTGTCTTATTTCTCTCATTCAAGTGCATGATGGTATGCAACCCAAATGGACCATGCCGGGTCGGGTCAAGTCTTACCAAATATAGTTATGGACTTAGACATTAATCCAACAGTCTCCCACTTGGATAAGTCTAAAACTATTATTGCGTATGACTTCAGGAACCAACCGGCAATCGTAGCTCTCAAAAGCTTCTGTCGAACTCTGACCTTGTCGATGAACTCTGACCTTTGTCAGTGACTTGTCCATTAGATAAGGGATCATATATTCCTCCATTCTAGATATCATATGGACTGAGACATGGATTATAATCATTCTCTCTGTCCATTTGTTGTTTCCCGATTTCCGATTTATGACAACTGACTAATTGAACAAATCAAATCAGTCCTGGCCCGGCCGAGCACTTCCATTTGTCATCATCAAATCATCGAGGGGCCCACAGATATCGCTTTTATCCCGAAGGTAAAAGGAACGGATAAACTTCGACTCATATGGCTTGTTCTACTACTTGTTGAATCATACACAAAGGCACGTTTTATAGCACCGAGTTACCAAATGCGTTTTCGTGCTATCAATGTACTATCAACTCATAGTAACAACTCATATCTCTAGGTTTGAAGAATATAAGATATTATCGTCTCATGATCACTCGTGATAAAATCCATGAAGTGATTCCAATGAGCGCGGGTTGAATCCAATACTCAGAACTTATGAGCACTCATGATTGTTGTAGCCTTGTCCAACACCTTAGACCTCTACAACCCATCATGACAGTCTTAATTCATATCTACTTCCAAAATACGACCGACTGTGGATGGTTTGAATAACTTAGTCATTCCGGAAGAATAACCTAGTTTATTCGGGAAGTCAAAACATGCAAAGTGAAACACAATAATAATTGAATCCAATATGGTATCAACCCTTTGAACATAAATAAAACACCTTTGATTTATCACCATATGATTACACATTATTCATTGTATACTGTTTCAGCTATCAACTTTATTCTTGAATTTAAAACAATAGTTGTCCCATGCTCCAAGCATGTACACTATGTTTTCTTAAACACTAGTCATGCCACACACCAAGTATGCATACTATGTTTGTCTATGATCTTTACTTTGTGAACTAGATCCATTGAACATAACTTCAATGATTCTCTTTTCACACTCCCAAATCCTTACTGCAAATGCAAGAATTCCAAATTCATGCCATTTACTGAAATCTGTTAGATTCTAAACTTATATGCATTGATCCTCTTGTAATGATTATGCACAAAGTCAGAAAAACTTGACAACAGTCATTACAGAGTATTCCAAAGGAGATCAGCTCCTTGGAAACATCCTTCTTGCATTAAGTTTCCTTAATCTTACACAGATTGAAAATTCTAACTTTGAAACATTTCCAGATTCCATTTTGACTATCACTTCTGACCAAGAGTTGCCTCCTTACAGACTATGTCAATATGGTCCTTCCAGAATTATCACTATACTTCCAACTGTCCTTGAGCAACCAATCTTTGGTAAACCTTAGATTGTCCTCGACAATTGTTTAATCCTTTTAGTCATATCCAGTTCTAAACCTTTTTCCCTTCTTAATGCCCTAGGCATTTGGAAAATTTTAGAACGGATGATTATAGCACATGTAATCGATCCTATATCCGAAGCATATGGGACACGATTCATGATGTCTTACATAAAGACTAAACCAGTCTTTTGCTATAATATGTCCATTTCAATTTGCCAAGTTCTCATAATTCAGATTATGAAAAGGGATGCCGTAATCATAATCGAATTTTAGAACGCAAATAATGGACCCATATACAGAATTTCCTTATGTTGAGCCATTCCAACATGAAATTCATATATATCCTTGACTAAATGATTAAAACCTCACGATCTAAGCTTATAGATTTGAGATGAAGTATAATTTCCTCTCCCTTAATTATAGCAGAACAACTCTTTCCCAGTTGAAACTATAATTAACATTGCTAACTTGCAATACTTATCATAATTATCATGCTCCCACTAACATGATGATTATTAGCATAACACTTATGCTCCCACTAGCTTTGACATGTACTCAAAAATCAACTAACTTTCTTACCAAAGTTCAGATTTCTGATACTAGATTGTTTTGATAAGACTTTATCAAAAATCATACACCTTCCTTTAGATAGCACACTTGTGAGTCTAAACAATTATGAAGAGGTATGCCGTAATCATAATGGTTAGACCTTTTTGCCACTTCTCACAAGTCCATATTAGTGTGCCGGTTAACCACACGCGCTCCACTAACGACTTTGAGAATGCAAATATCACAATTGCTATCTAGCTAAAATCTACTTAGTGAAAGTGTTTCCTCACCATCATTTTCATGAATCGGAGAGAAACCTTATGACACTTAGATTTACTGGTGTATGTGTTCTTATCCATGTGAATTGTCAAAATCATAGTCACAAGAAAAGGATAATGACAAATCCAAACTCATATGGACTGAACTCAATCTTAATTTCTTGCCACCTGGCAGCTCAAGGGCCTGCCATTGCTTCCAAGTTGTTATGCAACAAACTGAGAACTCTAAGAACTCATATGCAAAGGCAACTTTAACTGGAATGGGCACAAAATATGTCAACACGATAGGTTATAAACCTCAAGTCGTGTGCTAGTGAAGAACTTCAGGTTCTATTCTTGATTAGTTCTTGAGACTTTCAAGACCTTTAAGACTCCCACTGTCCTCTTGACCTATAAGACTCCCTTGTCAAATATCCAAGAGATAGTGTGGATTCTAATCAAGACAAACACTTCACACAATTGGCCTTAGTTGGTCTGTGTTTTATCCAAAACATCACAACTTACCAATTTCAAATGTACAAGAGTAGAAAACTTTTACTCTTACATTTGACAAGTGTTTTAAACCTTCTTTTGAGACATGTCACTCAAGTTACAATCTTGGAGTATGACTCTAAGACTTGTATTGGAACGAAGTATGACTCATCTTCTTGATTTAACCATTTCAACAATTCAAGTTCCTCTTCTTAGTCATAAGAATGCACTAAGATTTCCTTAGAGAACTAATTTTGATATGGTTTCTTAATCATTAAGATGATCACAAAACTGATACTAAAGTACTCTCCCATCTTTTCAGATTTGAGAAACTTTTATCCTTCTGCCTTATTTGATTCTTCTTATCGATCTTTAGTGGTGGACTTAATCAGTGCACAAGAATGTGTACTCGATCCCTAAGTCCTTTACTTGACTCACACATCCATGTGAACAAGTAATTAGTCTTAATTTTCCAAAACTTGAAAGTTCTCATTCATCATGCTATACAACTTGCATGATTCCAAGTTCCGGTCCAATTGAAACTTGGGTGATGAGAATCTTTCCTTATTTGGTAAATTTAGACATTACCACAAATGAAAGAATCAATTTCATACTTCCACTCTTGCTACTAATGGAATCTTATAAGCAACAAAAATTTCCACATATGCCATTGTAAGGATATTTTAAAATAAATAAAATCAAAAAATTCTCTTTTATTTTAAAACTTTGCGGAAAAACTTATCCTTACAATCCATATGAGAACTTGTTGTTATCTATTCCTAGGCAATATCTCATAACTCCTAAGAAGTAGCTCAAGAATCCGATTTTTCAAACTATGCGATAGAAATCCATCTACGCCATCAGATTCAGCATATTCTTTCTTTAAGTTTCTTCACTTTTCTTTGATTCTTAAAACATCACCATGTGACCCAGTCACATCATGTATCAGGAATCTCAGAATAGAAACTTAGCAGAGTTAGATAGTGGACTTTACCTGAAGTAGAGTCAAACTTATTGACTTTAACCTCCTTAGGTAAATTTGGCAGCTTCGCAACCAATGCCCTTTCTTTGGCAATACAAACATATGGACCCTTTGATAATGGTACACAGGACTATCACAGACTTAGCTTTTCTCTTTACCATTTGGTCAACTGAGTTGACTATAGCCGATCCCTTTCCATTGGGAAGAGAATGCTTTACTGGATATCCAATGTCATCATTGTCAATGTCCATAAATTTTTAGGAAGTTGATCTTAACAAACAGATAAGATCATTAAGGGTCTTGTCATAGTCTGTTACATAGGTGTCCCAAAGGAACTCACTATGTGACTTAGAAAGTGATTGAACCACCAACTTTCTCAAGACTTTGACACCCAACTCTCCCGGCTTGTCAATATGTGACTACATCTCCAAGATGTGATCACACCTAGACCTTGCCTTGCCAATAGGGCTTGAGTGACCTTAAACTTTTCAAGAACTTGTGGGTTAGGGAGAATAATTGGAGGAGGAGAAAGAAGTATGATATCCATGGGACATCATCTTCATTAGGAAACCTTGTTTCAAGAGATTTGGGAAGATCATAGGTGTCTAAACCAGACATCTTTTGGGAGATATTCAAGATAGTTGATTTAAAGTCCTTAATATGACACCCAATATGAAATATTAAGGCTAGGACCCAACAAACTATTTTATAACTTAGAAGAGGTATGCCGTAATCCAAGCTATAAAATATTTGAAGGTAGGTGAATGACGATTCACCAATTTCCACCAAGATAAACGAAATGTATTATTAGGTTTTAATTGGTTTTGAAACTCCTAGATCTTTGAGATTCATTGAACTTTTCAAAGGGATGTTTCAATCTCGAGTGTGCCCTTCAGGTTTTGTGACTGGGATGCCGAGGATCACAAAACAAGGTGTGAAGTAACCATGCAAATCACTTGGTACCCTTAATAAATTACCCCTCAATCGATGTGCCGGTTAACCACACACGCTCCATCGATACTATGATAAATATTAAGTCACCCTTTACCTACCTTGTTAAGTCCAAGTTAGTGTGCCGGTTAACCACACACGCTCCACTAACGACTTAGACAAAGTGTAAAGTGTAATTTCATGGGTTAGCACCTTATTCACATTTTTCCTAAGTAACTAAGATTGGGTATTATTAAGAGTTTAGTTACTTAGTATTATCATTAATACTTTTAATGAAGGGAGAATTCTAGTCCTGTCAAACCCGTTCGGCTAACGACCCTCCACCAGTCAAGCAAGCGGTGGGTGAGAGTGGACACCCATTAAGTTGCCATTTTATAGGCAACAACCTTATACCCACCTTATAGACCGGCTTCGTGAATGAGGCGTACTAGCGGTAAGACTGACTTTACTCTTATACATATATATATTATTAACTTATAATATTATAAAGTATAAGGGTTGAATTTTAACTTTTAAAATTCTAAGGGCTAACTTGGAATTAAAGTATTCATAAGTGAAAACTTTACAAATTCCAAAACTTGAGGGCAAGTTTTGAAACTATTCAAAACTAATTAATTCCATAACTTATGTGTTTAAAGTAGTTTTAATCCAAAAACTCTTCAAGTTCCATAACTTGAGGACAAGTTATGGAAGACTTTAAACTAATAAAAGAATTAACTTTTCTTTATTTTATAACTTATGGAATTAATTAAGGTTACACCTTTTTTTATTTTATTTTTATTTTATTAAATGAAGAGACTCTTGGTCCTCCATAACTTGAGGACAAGTTATGGAGTCATAAAACCATTTAATTAGAACTAGACTCTTCATTTTGTAACCTTTGCCAATTTTTATGAGTTTTATGATTCTTAAATGTGACTTTTCATATAACTTGAGGACAAGTTACAAAAACACATTTTAGAATCAATTCTTAGATTAATTTGGATTAAAACCAACTATCACATAATTTTCATCATTAATCCAAATTCACTCATAAAACAAGATAACACAAAAAACTTTTGGTGATCCATAACTTATTCTTAAGTTATGTAATCCTTTAAAACATTAACACCAAATTTTGTAACTCCAAAAAAACTTTGAATCAATTTTTTTTTTTAAAACCTTTTCATATCCATAACTTATGGAGGTTTCAAAAAATAAAACTCTTTAGATCAAACTTTTAAAACTAATAAAATAATCATATTATTTTATCTTTTATTAAATTTGACCTAATTCAACTCATAAAGCAAATTATTCAAATTTTACAAATAATTAGTTTTTCACAAGAACAAGTAATTATCTTAAAATTTGACAAACTTCATGTTTTTTTTCCTTTTTTTTTCCAACTTTGAAAATAAAATATTTGCATCAATATAACAGAAAACAACCCGTGGCTCTGATACCACTGTTGGGTTTTGAGCATTCTAACACTTCCTAAGTGTACATGCAACCCTAAATACCTTGGATCTATGTTTTCTCTATTATACATGCAAATAAGAACTTCCAAGGTATTATCCTAATCTAGCATATAAAACAATGGATATAGTAGGATAGAATACATACCTTTTTGGTGTAGTAAGTCTTCATGAAGCTTGAGTGCTTAGTGCCCCAAGTGTGACACCTCAAATGGAATCACAATCATCAAAACACTTGGAATGACTTGAGAGAATTCTACACTCATCAAAATCGGCTAGCCCTTTCTTCACTATCTCTAGTGGCCGATTTTTCCTCAATAATAAGATGCTTATATAGTTACACAATTAGGGTAAACTCTTAATTGTCATGGCTTTCCATTTCCTTGGATCCATGGGTACAAATACACCATGGAGCATCCATGGACCATCCTATGGGTTTAGCCCAACTTGATTATCCATGGAGCATTAGCCCACTATACAAGTATGGATGATTTACACAATCAACCCATATATTTAATTAGTCTTCTTTTGATCACTTAATTAATCCTAGATTAATTCTTGATCAATACTAATTAAATAATCTTATTATTCTTATTATTAATATACTAGAACTTATAATATATTAATAACCATAAGTGTCTTATTTCTCTCATTCAAGTGCATGATGGTATGCAACCCAAATGGACCATGCCGGGTCGGGTCAAGTCTTACCAAATATAGTTATGGACTTAGACATTAATCCAACATAACCTACACCATGTGTTGCTTATTTATCTCATAGGGCAAATCACCCAATTTCCCATTAAACTTCACACAACCATGACTTATTTCTTTCAACTCTATTTTGGGGTTCTTTATATGCAAGAAAAGGTATTGAAGAGCCCCAAAATTCAATAAAGTTACTTTTCGCATAACACATGTCAAAACTAAAACCATAATCAATGCAAGAACCCAACATATAGCTTTTCCCATTTTACCCTTTGGTTCCCGCACACAAATTAGGGGCTTAGATCTCTTAACCACTATCATCAACCCTCAATAACATCTAAACTTTACTTCCTTAAGGCCTAAATCCTTTTGCATGATTGAATTACGATCCATAAACCCTGAATTAAAAAACGACCTGAAACAAGGTGTTACAACTCTCTCCCATTAAAATTAGATTTTGTCCTCGAATCCATTTCTTAGTACTTCCTCTACCACACCAATAGACCCTGCTCGAACTTCATGAATTCAGATTAGGATTGATAAGTCTTCCCAAACAGACGACCGCCTTCCAACACTTCCATCGAAGCCCCATCTTAGCAGAAATCCCTTATCCCGATGAAGAAATTATCTTTAACAGTATGTGCTCAACGAACGAAAGAAAACACAACTGCTATGCTCGAAGACTGAAAATCCTAAACCATGTCTAACTTCACGACTGATAGAATCATCCAACATTTCTCTGGCCTCTTTCCATCTTGCTGATAGTTGGGTACAAAATCCACAATTAACCGTCGTTGCCGACAACCTCTCATACAAACCCGAGAGTGAAATATAAACCAACAGAGGCTAAACACATCCCCTTGGTTAAAAAGGCTTGCATCTAGACATAGAGATAAATGGGAAAAATAGTAGCGGTTCCGATCAACTCATACAAAATTTAGATATTTCAGCTGACGTCCTCAAATACGCATCCAACTCCCTGACAAGTCATGACTAATCAACTACTACCATTAGCGAAGCGATGGTCAAAACCAAACTCATGTCGCATCCAAGCTCCCAAAATAGCTCAAGGGCACAATCATCATCCGAGACACCCAAAGGATTTATAACCACCTACACCACCAACCTCATGGTACTCTAACCAGCATACCACTACCTGTCTGTCAATCTAAATAGTTATGGATTATCAAAAACCTTGGGACTATCAACATACATGAGGTATATTACCAGTTATAGAGTCATCAATAACTTCGAAAATACTCAAAACAATATCAGCTATTAAAACTCAGCTGGTCTAGCATGTTCCTAAGTATGAAATATTTAATATAATGAGAGATTTTGATGAGAAACCCTATCATAAAAAAAATCCACTAAGAAGAATCTCAATAACAGACTGCTAGTACACCACCATGAATTTTCCAGAAGGTCAACACCCTACAATTGCTTGACCTAACGTGTCGATTACTGGGCCATCAATGACAACAATATACTGCTCAAGCACTCGCTAATTCCATATGATTAGCAAACCAACACACGAGTCTCTTCTACACAACTGTCATCCCTACTCACAAAAGTGAAATCCACGATGGATCACGACATGCCATGACATAATCTAGCAATTTACATGAGGAGCTCACGGCTCCTCACCATTTCTGCCATCACCCAACCACAAACATGAAAACTCCTGACCAACATCCAACTTGGAAACACAACATGACACACTTCCCAAGAGAGAACAAAATGCTCCTCAAGTGAACTGTATCCCTTCTTATACGTGACCTTACCCAAAGGTGTCACACCCCGGTCGTCGGAGGAAACACCGGGTGATGTAACGTCATTCTTCGTATCACAGTTATAAAACATACAATGAACAGTATTAAAGAAAATACATACCTTTATTGATAACTGAAAGTTACATAACTGTTTTTCTAGAACCTATTACATAATATCCGACTATGGCATATTTCTTAATGAACAAAAAGATAATAGTAAAACTTCTCCTGTTTGAATACTTACCATCTTTTCAAGATCCTGAAAAAACATACATTTAAAAATACGTCAACATAAAGTTGGTGAGTCCACAGGTTTTAACTCTATATAAAAAAAACACATTTTCCAAGTTCAAAAGTATAGTTTTGAAAGTATCATTTTGACTTTTCAACACTTAGTATATATTTCAGGCATAATATTCTACTTATCAGATAAGTGTTATCACTAAACGTTCTTTGAACCTAGAGTATAAGCAGGGGGAAACTTATACATAACATTAATACTTGTATATGACAAAGTAAAAAGTTTCTAACAAATTGCTACCATGAGCCTGTAACTGTTGCTATGACACAATACCTCTGATAAAATACACTCATGATTTACCATGAGAAACAATACACTCATGATTTCCATGAGAAACAACACCGTACGCTTCATCAATGCAGAACAATAACAAATAAAAGGATAGGTCATCACTTGTTTATGATTGACTGTAGCTAACAATCACAAGTGGGCTTGTCAACCCGTATACTAATTATACATGACTTCCTCGCTCACACGGGATTAACGGTTACAGTTCAGAGGATTTCCACTAAGATCCCCAATCTTAGTTGATGAATACAATTACTCATGTAGACTTCGACGACTTCCTATAGCTCTAACAACAAAAGGATTTCCATGTCTAAAACCCTAAGTTACTAGACTTTGCCCTTAAACATTACTCCTAACTTCATAACATTTAGGCAGTATAACAACTATAACTTGAAGTAAAACCAGGTTTTATCTTGTCATAAAACCAATAATAACAATAACATATAACATAACAAGTTTTATAATGATATAAAACCAACAATAACAACGTACATACTTTTTAACATATATAACTTCCGAATATAACTTCAAAACTATATCGCACACAATATATATATATATATATATATATATATATATATATATATATATATAATCTAAAGTATAAATCAAGATCTACATTAATATATTTCTGTAACAATAGCATGCTAACAAGTTGACAATCGTTGTATATTTTCAAAATATTATATTTAGAGTAACTATATCCCAGTTATTATAACTATCTATGTTGATACTAATATACTATCATATAGACATAATAATAACGTATATATAATATTTAGCACGTGTTTTCCCCCGAAAATATTAGAAATTGGGGCCGTGAAACTCACCCTAGTAGCGTGATTTTATGTAATCGAAGCAGAAACTGATAGCGATACGAGGTCATCGGGGCTCGGGATGCAAGATGGCCTCAGCAAAGGAGAGAAAGAGAAGAAGTTTACGTGTAAGAATGGTTGAAGTCGGGCCTGCTATTTACAGTAAGGATTTTAGAAACTAACATCGTGAGTTTCATAAGGCTCACGTCGTGAGTCTTGCATGCTCATCCCGCAGACTTGCCATTTGCGTCCCTAGCTTCGGAAGGTGGCAATGTGACTCCTCACATCATGAACAACTCCTTTTTCACGTTGTGAGTTTGAATCTTATCCCCTCGCAGCCTTGTAACACCTTCTAGATTCCGAGATGTGGCAAATGATACCTCACGTCGTGAATAAACACTTGTTCACGTCGTGAGTTCAGTCCGGTTAGGGTTTCTGATAGGCGAATCTTCGGAAGGTCGTAACTTTCGCATACGAACTCCGTTTTTGACGTTCTTTATATCCATGCATAGGTATTTACGAGTACTACAACTCTCTTTTAGACTCCAATGGCTAATTCTAAGTCTATTTTAAGTTCCTCATATTATAGAGGTATATAGTGTTCGGTTTATCACAACTTCCTTATGCGAAGTCAGATTCAGACATTCTCTATATCTTTGGAATCGTATGGACATATACTTGGAGTTGTATTGTAAAGGAAGTTCATATTTGTATTAGAATTTATCATGAACTACATAGTACGTTTATCACATTACTAATTTACAAAATCACATTACATGATTGGTATAATCACATGTGATTGTCTATTGACCTATTTTGACTGGTGTTACAAAAGGTGACATACCAACAAAATGAAAAAAAACGACAAACCCCGACCGCTATTAGACACATTCTTCTATCAACCACAATCAAGATCCCACACTTTGATGAACCGAACATATCCCTCCAATGTGTAAAAGATCAATAAAACTTTTAATTTATGTATGGATTCCAAAATTAACCAGAACTGCTGCCAAAAATCCTACTCAAATCAATCTTAAATCCAACCCAGTCGTCCGACCTATCGAGACTAAATCTTGCGTAACCACGATCATAAATGAAAACTGAATAACGTTGCTCTAATATCCAATCTTACAATAACTAAGACAAGTTATCTCAAACCAAAAGAAGCAACAATTTCACAAGCAAGAAATTGAAAAGAAACCTTCACAGGGACCAAGATACAACCTTTAATGAACTTGAATACGTGATGACTCATCACTTCAACCCTTAGATGATATAGCTTGAATCCTTCGAATAACCTCAACTGTTGTTGATAAACAAAACAACCAACGATTAAAAAAATATAATGAGAAGACTTCATATCCATGAGCTCTTAATTGGTAGTCTGATTTTTCCTTCTTTCATGCAACAGTAACCTTGGAATAAAAACTTCTTACTCTTGAACCATAGGTTCCTTCGACCCCTTACGTTAAACTTGCAAAATTGTTTCGACTGATAATCTTCCAAGCAGTATACCTAGTTCTCCCCCACTTCAGATTTAAACTACCATTTCCTGACACATGTGATGCCTAAACCTCGCACCGTCTCAGTCTGATGCACCAACAATAACTATCGTTATGCAAAATGGCATATGAAGATCCTCCATATAAAGACCAACAAATTGTAAAGTAAAAACCTGAATCTAAGATGACAACCCTTAGAATCTCTTCCCAACATCATTGCCATGAACTCAATAAAATCTATCAAAATACCCTTGGATTGACAAGGTAGCTAACAAACCGATTTTACGCACAGAAACCTTGCAACTGGAAAACCGAACCACAATCTCATCCTCCTCTAGAAACTTCTAGAATTCCCTACGAATGCTCAAAACATAGCTCCAGCTAGTTCAGAATATATGCGAAACTCTCCTATCCTAAGTCAGGAATAACTTGATGCCTCCTCGGGTACACCTGGTTTTCTAGAACATGTGATACATATGCCTCCTATGACATTTCTTTCACCTTGGCCATCAAACCAAAAGAGCCATCGAGTCTCACACATTCATTTGCTGCAACATAGAGACAATTTACAAAAAACTATACTTCAACTTCTTACAACATAACCAATGTGGAGATTACCATATCCTATCTCAACCATCGAATGACCCACATCCGATCTCTCTCCTCCCTCAAGCACAGGAGACGGTAAATACACAATCCTGCTACAGCAAGTAACATCCCTTGCCATGGGCTGACCACATTGCTGCAGGTTGCAATCCTTGGGTCAATCATCACAACGACTTCCTTCTTGAGTCTCGCGACTCACATTAGCACTATTTCGAGTAATGTCCCCGAGACCTCTGTATCAACTACGGTTGGAATAAGTGTCTAAGCCCATAACTATTATTGCTATGTACTTAACCAAATTATAAGCATGGTCCTTTTGGATTGCCTTCACTTATGCAACTTAATAGGATGAAAAGAAGAGGGAGAGAGTAGAATTTATTATATGAATAATAAATTAATACTCAAATTGGTCTTATTAATATATTACAAGATTAATATGTTATTTGGAAATCATATTATTCAAATAATATTAGTCAGAAATTAATTTGGAATTAATTTGGTGATCAAAAGGGACTAATTAAATAATTGGGGACTGATATTGCAATTATCTGGTAATTTTAATTTGTGTTGTGGACTCCTTAGAGAAGGGATGGACGAACTCTATGGGAAGCCCATAAGGAATTCGTCCAAGGGGCCTTATAGAAGGGTTCCATGGATTGCTTAAGGCCTATGCAGTCATATTATGGTTTTATCTAAAACCATAGCAGCCCTAAGTATAAATAGACCCTAAGCTTTCAAGGGTCAAGGTGGTTCAAGGGTCAAGGTGGTTCTTGTCATTGCTACATAACAAGCAAGGTAATTCTCTAAACCCTTTCATACACTTGAATTTCGAAATTATGTATGCTAGATTTAGGGTTTATGATTTTGATAATTATTTGCATGTATAACGTGAGGAAAACCTAGATCCAAAGCATTAGGATTACATGTACACCCTAGGAATGTTGTAGTGCTCAAAACACATCGGTAGTATCAAGACTAGGTCGTTTTTAAGTTATATTTGATGCAATTGAACTAATTTCAAAGCTGAAAAAAATCATTTGTTTTGTTTGTCTGACGGACTCGTCGAGTCAAGTTTTGGACTCGATGAGTTGGGCCAACTCGACGAGTCAGTTCGGCTGACATCAAATTTTTGGCTAGATTTTGATTAGGATAATTACCAAAACTCATTTTGATTACCTAAAACCAATTTTTATGATTGGTATAAGATATCCTTATCAAAATTAGTGTATTTGGTTAAATATGGATAATCTAGGATTATTATGATTCATATATTTAACCTAGTAATTTTGAAAAAGTTTTAAATTACACCATTTTGGTTCTACTGTTTGAATTTGAAATTAAAAGTTTTACATTTTGAGAATTTAAATAGTTAAACCATAATATTTTGAAAAGTTTCAAAGGCACTCAAATTTGGAATTTCAAATTTGATTAAAAAGTTTTTATTTTGAAATACTAAATTCTAAAACCCTAGTGCTTTGAAAAGTTCAAATTACACCCTTATGGATTTACTAAATTAATTGAGTGTTTAATTAAAATAGAGAATTAATAAATCCATAATAATATGGTTTAAACTTAATTAAATTAAAAGACTAATTTATAGTGTAAACCTCCTAGTATTTTAAAAGTGTAAAATACACCCTTATACTATATAAAATTAAATCTCTAATACTATATGTATAAGTAAAAAGTTAGTCTTACCGTTACTAGGTCTCTTTCACAAAGTTAGTCTATATGGGGTGTTAAAGGAAGCGGCTTGTAAAATGATTACCATTAGGTATCCACTCTTACCTACCGTACCATAGACTAGTGGAGGGTCGTTAGTTGAACGGATAGGATAGGACACAAACTTCCATTATAAGTATAATCAAATATGAAGTAACTAAACACTTTTATGAATTCCCAAATCTTAATTATTTTAAGAAAAATGTGAATTTGGTTCTAATCCATGAAATTGCACATTGCGCCTTATTGGTTGTCAGTGGAGCGTGTGTGGTTAATCGGCATCCTAATATGGGACTAATAAAGGATGGGAATGGGTAGATCGTAGATTATGATAGATCAATGGAGCATGTGTGGTTAATCAGTACATTGATTAGGTGATAAATGTCTTTGAGAGTACCAAGCTGATTTGCATGGTTATTCACACCTTGTTTGTGATCTTCAACATCCCAGTCACAAACTTGAAGGGCATAATCGAGATTAAACGTGTCATTGAAAAGTTCAATGAATCTTAGTAGATCTAGGAATTTTAATTCATTTAAAACCTAATTTTAATTTATTTTCATGGCGTAAATTGGTAAATCGTCATTTACTTACCTTCAAATATTCTACAATTAGATTGCGGCATCCCTCTTCCGAATTGTAGAATATAATGTTGGGTCCTAGCCTTAATATTTCATTTGGGTGTTATATTAAGGACTTAAATCAACTAACTTGAATTTCTCCCTTTTGTAGATGCCAAATTCTAACAACTATGGTCTTCCTGAATCCTTTGGAAAAAGCTTTCCACATGAAGATGATATTCCATGATTGGATCGTGGAAATGGAAATCATGCTTCACTTCCTCCACCTCCTCCAATAATTATCCCTAACCCACATGTTCATCAACTTGAAAAGTTAAATGTCACTCAAGCCCTATTGGCAAGCAAACACTAAGATGGAAAGTTTGTATGTGCTCACGTCTTGGACATGAAGTTGCATATTGACAAGTTGGGAATGTTGGGTGTCGAAGTCTCGAGAAATCTAGTTGTTGACTTGGTTCTTTAATCGCTTCCTAAGTCATATAGTGACTTCATTAAAGATTACTATATGAAAGAACTCAACGTGACCTTTATGAATCTCACTTATTTGCATATTGCTACTGAATCAACAATGATTTAGTGCACTGGTAAAGCAAATTTGACTGGTAAATCGACCTACCAAACTTCCATGAACATTGACAATGTCAACATTAGAAGTCCAGAAAAGTTTTCTCTTCCCAATGGAAAGGGATTGGCCAAGGTCAAACTGTTTGACCAGATGGTAAAGAGAAGGGCTGAATCTAAGATTTTCCCATGTGTTACTCAAAAGAGGTTGTTTGCTTCTACTGCCAAGAGAAGGGGCATTAGTTACGAAGCTACCATATCTACCTAAAGGATCGCATGGATGGGAGAGTCAAGATGTATGAATCTGGTTCAGGTAAAATCCACTATCTAACTCTTTTAAGTTTCTACTTGTAGATTATTAATACATAATGTGATGAGATTGCATTTTGATGTTTTTTAGGATCAAAGAAAATAAAGGGAGCTTAAAGGAAAAGTATGTTAAGTCAGATCGCAAAGAGATGGATTTCGATCGCATGGTTCGATGATCAGATTTTTGAGCTGCTGCATAGGAGTTATGATAGATTGCTTAGGAACATTTAGTAACATATTTTTCATTTGTAAAAGCGTTGTAAGGACATGTTTTTCTGTGTTTTATAAATTAAATAAATTTTGAGTTTTGTGTTATTTATGTATCCTTGCAATGGCATTTGTGGAAATTGATGTTTTTATGTTTCTATTGTTGGTAATATTGAAAATGGATGTGATTCTGAGTTATGTTATTTGTGGTAGTGATGAAAATTTACCAAATAAGGAATGATTCTCATCACCCAAGTTTCAATTAGATAGAAACATGGAATCATGCAACTAGTATTGTATGATGAATGAGAACCTTCAAATTTGGGAAATTAAGACTAATTCCTTGTTCACAGATAGATGTAAGTCAAGTGAATGACTAGGGATCTAGTACACATTGTTATGCACTAGTCAAGTCCACCACAACGAACAATCAGACTATTTGTCATGATTTACTAAAAGGTTAGTGAACATGGTTATACTTAAATGACTAAGTGTAATTCTGGATCATTGGAAAAGTTTCAATGAATAGCAGAACGAATAAGAAAAATCAATTAGGCAGAAACATAAAAGTTTCTCCAATCTGAAAAGAAGGGAGACTACTTATGTATCGTGTTTTATGATCGTCTTAATGATTATAAAACCATATCACAATTTATCCTCTAAAGACACCTTAATACACTAGTATGGCTAAGAAGAGGAATCGAAAATTGTTGGAATGGTTAAATCAAAAGGTGAATCATATTTCGTTCCAAAAATCGAGTCTTAGAGTTAAACTCCAAGATTGTGACTTGAGTGACACATCTTATGAAGGTTTACAAGATCCTCATCAAATGTGGAGTAGAAAATTTCTTCTTATTCCTATACATCTGAAAATGGTAAGTTCTGATGTTTTGGATAAGACAAAGACCAACTAGGACCAGTTGTGTGACGTGTTTCTCTTGATAACAACCCACACTAACTCTTAAATATTTGTTTGTCAAGGAATGTTTGTTGACAAGAGAATCTTATATGTGAAGAGGTCAGTGGGAGTCTTAAAGATCTTGAAAAGGTTTCAAGAGCTAATCAAGAATAAACCTATTGTTAATCACTAGCACATGACTTGAGGTTTATAACCTATTATGTTGACATATTCTTTTTTCTGTGCCATTCCAGTTAAAGTTAATTGTGCATGTGAGTTCTCCAAGTTCTCAATTAACTTCATAAGGAAAAGCACCTTAACTAGTGAAAGTTCATTGATCTGTATGGGTTAGCTACTGAACAACTTGAAAAACATGGTAGGTCCTTTTACTACCAGGTGGCAAGAAATTAAGATTGAACAAGTTCAGTCCATATGAGTTTGGATTTGTCACAATCTTGTCTTATGATTATGGTTATGATAGATTCGTATTGATAGGAACATATACACCATAAAATCTAAGTGACAAGGTTTCTCTCCACCTCATGAAAATGATTGTGAGGAAACGCTTTCACTATGATGATTTTAAGGAAATAATAATTGTGATATTTGCATTCTCAAATTATGAGAAGTGGCTAATAGTTTGAACATTTAAGACTTATTGTTGTAAGTTCTGGAATTGTTTAGACACACATATGAGCTTTCTAATAAAAGTTGTAAGAGCTTAGATAAAGCTTATCGAAGTGTAAGATATTAGAAATCTGAACTTTGGTAGAGAAGTCAATAAGCATTGATTTCTAGAAGTTTAGTTAATTTCTGAATACATGTCGAAGCTTGTGGGAGCATAAGTTTTATGTTGGTAAGGAAATAATTATCATGTTAGTGGGAGCATGATTATTATGTTAAGTGTTGCAAGCTAGTAATATTAATTATAGAAAACAAAGTTTCAATTTGCAAAGTTGTAGAGGTTGAAAAGTTGTTTTACTATAATTAAGGGAGAGTAATTTATACTTCATTTCAATTCTAAAAGCTTAGATCGATAAATTTTAATCAAATTTAGTCAAACGACATATATGAATGTTATGTTAAAAAGGTTCAACATAAGGGAATTCTATGTATGGCAATATTATAGCAAGAGACTGGTAAAGTATCATGTCTTTATGTAGGACATTATGTATCCTATCCCATACGCTTTGGGTATAGGGTCGATTGCATATACTATAATATTCAACCGTTCTGATTTTCCAAATGCCTAGGTCATTAAAAGGGAAAAAGAACCAGAACCGAATATGATTAAATAATTAAACAATTGTCGAGGACGATCTAAGGTTCGCTAAGAATTGGTCGCTAGTGGGAAGTTGGAAGTAAAGTATTGAGTGGAACATATTGGCATTATTATTAATAGATATGATTCTATTAAGAATGAATTGTCACATGGAAAATATGGAAATGTTTCCATAATGGGAGTTGGATATTAAGAATCTATGTGTAGGTTAGAAACTCTTATGCTTGAAGGATATTCGAAGGAATGTATTTTGAATGTGAGACTTTGTATCTATGGAATTGTCTTGTAACAATCTCCAATGGAAAAATTTGTAATTGTCAAAGTCTATGTGACTTTGGTACATTAACATTACAAAAGGATAATTGCATGATATGTTTAGAATCTAACATATTCTAACAGTGGCAAGAATTAGGTATTCTTACACTTGTATTAAGGATTGGGAATTGTGAAATAGCATCATTAGAGGTGTGTTCAATTGATCTATTTCACAAAGTAAGGACCATAGGTAAACATCGTATGCATGCTTGGAGAATTTGATAACTATTGTTTTAATTCAAGTATTAAGTTGATTACTCGAAACATTATACAATGAATAATGTGTAATCAATATGCTGATTAAATAAAAGGTGTCTTATTTATACTCAAAGTGTTGAGGCCATATTGGATTCGATTATTCTTGTGTTTCACTTCGCATGTTTTAACTTCCCGAATAATAAGATTATTCAAACATCCATAGTCAATCATACTTTGTAAGTAGGTAATGAGGTAAGATTGTCATGAATTGGCTTGTAGATTGTCTAAAGCATTTAGACATAGGAAAAGTTTGCTACAATGTTCATGAGTGCTCATGAAATAAGATTTGAGTATTGGATTAAACCCACACTCACATGAATCACTTCATGGATTTTATCACGAGTGATTGTGAGACGATAACATCTTATATTCTTGAAACTGAGTGATATGAGTTGTTGTTTATGAGTCGGTTTCACATTGATAATACGTAAACGCATCAGTTACTTGATGTTATAAAACGTATTTGTAACATCCGGATTCCCAGGTATATTACTCTAATATTTTATTTTTGGAATTTGTGAAGGAACTCGGCGAGTTGGTGCTTAGACTCGCCGAGTAGGATCGTGGATTATAATCCGGGTTCACGTTTGGACTCGGCGAGTCCACACTGTTTAATGAAACCCTAATCCCCCAGGGTTGGAGCCTATTTAAGGGAACTCATAGCCTCCCATTGCGGCTACCAGTCCCTTGATAGAACCCTAAGTGAGCTAGATCGTTTGGGAGGAAGGAGAAGCCATATTTGATCTTTTTATCTTTGGTTTAGCAAGAAGAAGGTGATCAAGAGCAAGAGGAGACTGAAGGAGGTATGATTCTAGTGGTTTCAGAGCCCAGAAACTTCAACTTGAGGTATTTCTTCTGACCTTCTTCAGTTATGGTATTGATTCTTAGAGTTAGGGTTTTCTAACCTCTTTTGAGGATGATTATGTGGAGCAATTGGTCCCTTCTCGAGTTTATGCTTTGGATATGGACTCAAAGAGGTCCAGAGACCTGAACCCTTGGAGCTTTATGAGTTATCTTGGGAGTTGGGAGCTTAGAATGTCATTTTTGGGGCTAAATCACCATATGAGACCATCTAGATGTTATATGAGTGTCAAGGTCTGGACTTGACGTGATTATTATGCTTGGGAAGACCAGATCTATGGATTAGAGGAACAGATCTGAACTCAGGAGGTCAATGGATTTTGTGCATGGCATGTACTCGCTGAGTTGTTCTTGAGACTCGGCGAGTTGAGTCGGGGTGGCCCCGTGATTCTTACTTGGGGACTCGTCGACTAAAGGGAGGGACTCGATGTGTTAAATGTGACTAAAGAATTAAGTGGACACATGTGGAATCGTCGAGTAGCCCAAGTGCACTCGACGAGTCGGGTCAAAGTTTGACCGTTGACTTTGGTTGACTTTTAGGGTTTGGTCAACAATGAGGGCCTTTGAGCCAAAGGAGGGGTAATATGGTCTTTTACTCTTCTGAGGGTGCCTATAGAGGGTGGAGTCTAGTTCTGAGAGTTATATTCATGAGATTATTACTTTATGTGTTTAGGCTGAGGCTAGATCGTATTTCTACCGAGTTAGTGATTTACCAGGACATCTAAGGTGAGTCTTCTCACTATACTTTACCTGGAGTGGTAATTAGAGTTATGTGTCAGAGTTATCGTATGCTATTATGTGATGTGTTGTACTGCATTGTTTCTATGTGGTTATTATCATGTGTATATCAGAGTATATCAGAGTTAGAACCGAAAGGTTCACACACGGCCCACAGAGTTATAGCCTCGAGTGGCTAGTATGTGTTATGTATGGTATTTTGGGGAACTCACTAAGCTTTATGCTTACAGTGTTATGTGTTATGTGTTTCAGGTACCAATGATGATCGCGGGAAGGCGCTAGCATTATTCATACACACGCATGGAGTTTTAGGTATTTCGATCTTGGGAAATATTTTGTGAACCAAAGTTATGATACAATGGGATTTTGTTGTTAAATATGTTTGGTAAAATGTGTTTAAAAATATGAAAATTTGTTTTGAATTTTACGGTGTTACAATATTGTTGTGTGTGATTTGATAAGTAAATAGTGCAAGCATATGAGTCGAAGTTTATCCGTTCCTTTTAATCAAAGTAGGATAAGAGAGATATTTGTGACCCCCTCGATGATTTAGTGATGACAACCCTAAGCGCTTGGCCAAGCTAGGACTAATTTCATTTGTTCAATTACTCAGTCGTCATAAATCAGAAATCTAGAAACAAAACTTGAATAGAGAGAATGATTATAATCCATGTCTCAGTTCATACAATATCTTGAGAATGGAGTAATATATGATCCCTTATATAAAGGGCGCGTTACTGATAAGATCAGAGTTCGACAACATCTTTTGAAACCTAGGATTGCTAATCAGGTTCTAAAGACGTACTTGCAATAATAGTTACTAGACTTATCCAAGTGGGAGACTGTTGGATTAGGTGTCTAAGCCTATAACTATTATTGGTATGTACTTGACCCGATTATGAGCATGGTCCTTTTAGGTTACCTTCACTCATGCAACTTGATAGGGTGACAAGAATAGAAAGAGTAGAATTTATTATATGAATAATTAATTAGCACTCAAAATGGTCTTATTAATATATTACAAGATTAATATATTATTTGGAAATCATATTATTTAATTAGTATTGATCAGAAATTCATTTGGAATTAATTTGGTGAACAAAAGAGACTAATTAAACAATTGGGGACTGATATTGCAATTATCTGATAATTGTAATTTAGGCTGTGGACTCCTTATAGAAAGGATGGACGAATTATATGGGAAGCCCATAAGGAATTCATACAAGGGGCCATATAGAAGGGTTACATGCATTGGTTGAGGCCAAGCAGTCATATTAGGGTTTTATCTAAAACCCTAGCAGCCACAAGTATAATAGACCCCATTATTGACGATATTCGTCAAAGGCTTTAAGAAACCCTAGAGTGGTTGAAATCCTCCTCTCTCTGACCTCATCCTTTCCATAGAGTGTTTGTGACTCCATTAGAGGTGCAACACTTGGGGCACTAAGCTTTCAAGGGTCAAGGTGGTTCATGTTATTACTACATAAAAAGCAAGGTAATGTTCCAAACCCTTTCATACATTTGAATTTCGAAATTATGTATGCTAGATTAGGGTGTATGCTTTGGATAATTATTTGCATGTATAACTTAAGAAAAACCTACATCCAAAGAATTAGGGTTGCATGTACACCATAGGAATGTTGTAGTGCTCAAAACCCATCAACTACCTCATACGGTTTTGCACCATTTAGTCCTAGACTACCACGAACACTAAGGCCCAATCAATTACTAGTCTTATTTTGAAAATCATGGCCGATATAGGCTAAGAAATATGGAGACAAACACAACTAACACTAGTGCTATACCACACCATCTACCCTCCCCACAGTTTCCTATAACCTTTTTGACTCCTGTTGATCCCTATGCAGATCATGTGCTTTCAGTAGTATGGGCCCATACTACCTTCCACACGGATCCATACGCATCCCAAGAATTGTCTCAAAGCTCCTAAGTCACTACACACGATAACTATCAACCGTAGGAACCCATGGCATTGAAGGCACACCTCTTCCTTGACTACCCTCTATGATTATGCTCACTCATGAGCAAACACTGGATCACCTTTTAGGAACTCCACCACTACCGGGTGTATCAGCACATCCATATGCTTACAAAACCACCACCACCTGCCTAGATTCCCACATTGACTTCCTTATATGTAAATGTTCATATAAGAACACTATAGCACTCCTCTGAGGTTGCTACCATAACTCACACCCAGCCTGCTATTAGCTGCAAAAGAAACTTCTACTGATGCCAACAAACTATCTTACAAATACAATTACATGCAACAAGGATTAAATAGTCTTTCGACTAAAAAATCTTGCACTATAACGGTTGGAATCAAACAAGAGCTACACATTAGGTCAAATCGAACATTCTTCAACTATTTAATCTTTGTGGAATTTACCTTAATGTATTCTCCTAATAGTAACTAACATCAACATATGTTTCACATATCAAAAAGACAAGAACATTTGAGCTGAAGAACGATAGGCAAAAAGGCATCATAACGATCCTTAGCCTATACACTATCCTAGATCTCTAACTGCTCATAAACCACACACAAGTTTCATCTCTCCTAAGTAGGCATTCTAGCTTAAATTATAGCATGCACATCATACTATTACACATATAACAACAATTCAGTTACATCATATAAAACAAGTATGAATATTTTGGGAAAACATTTTTTAAGCTTCGATGACTGTACACATCGCATCTTCTCTTTCTTGTTTTGAAATAAATCTTTTCTAAAAAGGTTTATAAAACTCTCAGATCCGTAGTTTGAGTTTGGAATCCCATGAGTGTTAATCCAAATCCCTCAAAATAGGGTTGTGATACCAACTGGTAACCTCCCATACTCCCAAATAAAATTTTTACTTTTAAAATAATAAAGCACCCACTTTAATGAAATTACATTCTGGGCAACCGTTTGTTCATTAACCATTAGTCGAAAATCAGAGATAAAGAAGAAAATGCGAAAATTTGAATCATAAATCTATAGATGTGTATGTACAGTCCTACCTTTGTAATCCGATAAGTAACTGCAAAATGTTTAATCCACAATTATAAGCACAAAGCTTAGTAAGTTCCCCAAAATACAATATACATCACAACATAATAATGAACTAAGGTTATTAGCAAACTCTGGAGACTATTAGCGGTCCCAATGGGCTAACAACACGCTATGTGGATTAACAACACACCTCATGGTATATCAACAATGTTAGGGTGTATCAGTAGTCTATAAATTATCAGCAAATCATTTCATATAAAATAAAAATAAAAAATAATACCCAATTGGTTGACATGAATATACTACCACACATGCAAATATAGTAAGAAGACTCATCTTGAAGTGTAGAAGATAAAGTGATGATCACAAATCCAATAACCGGCTCTATAAGTCACCTATGCAACAAACAGTGACCAGGTCTCAATCTACAATTCAAAATACTCAATTTGACCTAAAGTTAAACTTGGTTAAAGTCAACGGTCAATGGTCAAAAAGTCAATCCTTCAAACTTTCAAATATGGACCTTTAAAATTTCTTAATGGATAAAGTTTCCAAATTTACCCTTTAAGACACTCCACTAAAGCAAGATCAAAACTTTATGTACTAGAATGACCAATAATGCTAACACAACTTGCATGGCTTAATGAAGAAGTACCAAAGCACAACTTTCCAAGTCCAACAATTCTCTAGAGTGTTCCATATAGCTCAAAAGGTGTTGGAGTTCTCTCAACTCCCAAAACACAAGCTCAAGGGACCAAAAATTAACAAAATAAGAATACCCTTTTACATCCTACGTAGATCTATTATGCCTTGCATAACGAAAAACACCCAACTTCTCGTTTAACTTCAAACAACCATAACTTCTTCGTTTCAGCTTCGTTTTCGACATTCTTTATATGTACGAAAAGATATTGGAAAGACTCACAATTATATCTAGTTACTTTTGGCTTAAGATCTATTGAAACAGAACCATAATCCATGCAAGAAATCCAACATATAACTTTCCTATTTTACCTATTGGTTCCAACGCACAAATTAGGGGCTTAGATCTCTTAACCGCTATCATCAACCCTCAATAATGTCTAAACTTTACTTCCACAAGGCCCAAAGCCTTTACATGAGCAAATTAGATTCCAGAAGCCCTAAATTAAGAAATGACCCAAAACCGGTTGTTACATGTATGCTGCTCTGATCGTTCAAACCTTGAGAGTTGGGTCATTCTGATTTGTTCTCTTTCTTTTATAGTCTTTTTCGATCTTAACGTCTTCCGCACCACCATTGATTTGATTTTTGGATTTGAATGATTTTTGGTGCAGTGATTATGGTGCACAGGTGGCAATGATGGTAGGGGTAGCGGAGCTTGTGGCGATGTTGGTGATTCCAACGATGGTTCTGGTGGTGCTGATTTCTAGGCAAGGTAAAAAGAAAAGGGGGAAGAGAACGACAGGGGTGCGTTGGAGTGTGAGTTTTTATATTTATTTAATTAATAAAATAAGAAATAAATATGAAAATTAAATGTAAACGAAATAAAAAGGAGTAATATAGTCATTTCATGCTTGCAGGGACAAAACGTACACCTTTTTATGATATAAAGGGACGGGTCGAGTTCATTTTTGAAAATATGAAATAAACATGTCTTTTGACATCTTCACGAGGGACGATTCATTTCATTTTCTCAAATGGTAATTATCTTGAAAGTAGGGCACACTGGTATGGGTCCCGAGGGTCTCGGGTCACCACTCGATTTTCTCCCCCAATGGTAAAAATAATTAATATTGTGCAACTACTAAAATAATTGTGCAAGTAATCGTACATCTAACATTAAACAAATATGGTGAACCAACTTGTAAAAAATTAGCCCAAATTTTTAATAGATAAACCGAATCCAATTTAAAAAATTAGCCCAACAAAACCATAAGTTATGGTTCATAAACAATACAAGCAAAAATATGTTCAATCTTTGTTTAAAACAAATTGTTTTATGTGGAATATGAGAGAAAATAAGCCCTAATTGTTTTTGTATCATAGGACATGCACAACAAGAAGAGAAAAGAAACAGGTGGCAGTGAAAAAAAGAGAAATAGAAGAAGAAAAGAAGAAAAATATTTTTAACCATTTTGATCATCTTCATCCAATCTGATTTTGGGAGTTCTTTCCAAACCCTAGAATGAATAAAGTGAGTTTTGATCTTTTATTAGGTTTATTACTTATGAAATTAGTTGTTTTTTTTTTTTTTTTTGAATTTATTAATTGTTTTGGTGAAATTATTTCGTGTTTTTTTTTTGTGAAATTAGAAGTTATTTTGGTTGAAATTAGTTCTTAACATGTTATGGTAAAACTAAGTTTATTTTTAAGAGACCAAGATCCAACAAATCAAGTTTTGAAGGATTATCCAAAAGACGTTGCTCCATTTCCAAGAAATCATTCCAATCAGTTTCTAATTTAATCTAACAAATAATTACCCAAGATGTTTATTAAATGTGTCGTGTTTGGATACATTACTCTCAACCCATTTAATGTCTCAACTCGACACAACCCATTTTCTAGGTCTATGTTATTATATTTTATCGCAAAAAATTGGTGGGACTATTGCTAGACATTTTTGCGTCCACTCCTGGCTAATAATGACAATCAAACACATGAACATGAGATTTAGAATGAAAAATGTAGGATCGATCAGATTTTATATGAAATAAATCATGTTTGGATACGTGAAAATTCAATGAACACATCCATGTAAATATAACCTAAATTTGAGAAGAGATAAAGAAGCTCAATTACAAATTACATAAGAACCTCTCAAAAGATACTCTCTATCTAACTAACTGACGGGTTTTGAGCACTACATCAATCCTATGGTGTACATACAAATCCTAAAGCTTTGGATCTAGTTTGCCTAATGAACATGCAATAATCATCCAAAGCTCATAAACCCTAGATCTAGCATATAATATTCGATATTATGATAATAAAAGGATTTAGATCTTACCTTGATTATTATGTAGCAATAACAATTTCAATTCCTCTTGATCTTGACTTCTGAAAGCTTAGTGCATCAAATGTTGCACCTCTAATGGAGTCACAAACACCATGAGCAGTAAGATGACTTAGGAAAGGGAGGAGGAGGCACCAAAAACGTCTAGGGTTCTCTTAGAAGTGTTAGCCATGTTTTTGGGAGCCTAAGGGGTCTTTTTATACTTGTGTGGGCTGCTAGGGTTTCAGGTGAAACCCTAATTCTCTGCTTAAACCTTAAGGAACCCATGGAGTCCCTCTAGAAAGCCTTGGACGAAACTCATATGGGCTTCCTACTGATTTCATCCAATGCCCTTGCCATTAGGAATCCATAGCCCAATTGCAACTATTATATAATGGCTATATCAGCCCTCTTTATTTAATTAATCTCTTTTAGCTACAAAATTAATTCTTAATTAATTCCTGACTAATATTAATTAAAAAAAATATGATTTCTCTTTTAATATATTATTCATATAATATATTAATAAATCATAATTAATAATCTTTCTCCTTAATTCATCCTATCAGTTGCTATTGTGAAGGCAGCCCAAAAGGACCATGCTCAAAATGGGATGAAGTACATATCAAAATAGTTATGGGCTTAGACACCTAATCCAACACTAACATCTCTTATATATAGGACATAACTAGCACTACTAGAAAACAAGCCCTTAATGACATGCATTGTGTGTTATAAGGTGATATAAATGACAAGCAAATATGTTTCATTAAACCCCATGTCATAATGGTAGACGATACACATTTATGTGTCATAAGCTTATGACATGAATTTATGATACACATTTACAACATGCAATGCGTGTAATTAAAGCTCCTGTCATAAAAGGAAGACGACACATATTTTTATATGTTATAATTTTAAATGTTTTAAAAAATATTATTTAAACATTTACTAACTTTCAAATTAAATGACAATCACTCACTCATAATACAAAATAATATATCATACATAAAAAAAATACAACCCATTTCATAATATATAGTATTTCATATGCAAATAATCATTCCAATATTAAATAAATGGAATAAATTAAATTTTTCATTATATGATATCAATTCCCCTTCTAAAACACCATTTCTAATTAAGGAATATGTTAAGACTCATTTATCTAACTCAAATGCAATAGATTGCAACTATTTCTCTCAAACATAGGCCCCTCAAAAGAATTATTTACATGAAAATTTGAACTAGGGAAACACTTTTGCCTACCATATTATGTTACTTCTTTCAATGCCTTATAACACCAACCTACACATGTAAATAAATATATAAGTGTCTTATAGATTGATTAGTAATTAATTAAATATAGTACAATTCCATTAAGTAAATAAGAAACAACTTCGAAAAAGTTCATTTTTTTCTTATTTGGGCAATGTACTTTAGTGAAACTTATTTTATACATGGATATCATTGCTATAATTGGGTAATTTTTCAAAGTAAGATTCTATAAAACGAAGAAACACAAGTAGATTACTAGAACGAAAAAATCTACCCGATTATAACAACGAAGAAATACAAAGCAAATTTTTCAGAGTTTTTTTTTTTTTTTTTTTTTTTTTTTTTTTTTTTTACCAATTTAGGCAACAACTTTTCGTTTTTTTTTTCTTAATTCATGCAATAATCCTAAACATTTTATTTACCAATTTATGCTAATAACTTGAAGTAAAGATGAAAATGATTCAAATATGGAAAAGGTGAAGTTTTGGTATTCAATTATATGTAAATGAAAAGATTTAGAAAGTTGAGGAGAAGGGAGGGAGGGGATTTTTTACAAATTAGAGAAATAGAACTCCCAAAAGAAAAGGAAAAGAAAAAAAAACACACTAAAAAACCAAAGAAATATGTACAGTCTAAACAACTTTTATACCATGCCATGTTGATGTTACCATACATACCTATACCAATACCACCTATGTTTTTGAGTTGTATGAAACGAAATTATTTCCTGAAGCCTACACCAAATGGAATGCAAATATTACAATTTTAACTTTTCCAACGTCAATAGCCTTTTAGGCTTAACAAATGTATATCTTAACTGATACAGACTCTTACTCAGAGTCCAAGTCAAATTCTGCTAAGAGGGAGTTTTTTTGATTTTTTTGTTTTTGTTTTTGTTTTTTTATCTTGGTGGTGAGATGTCATCAGCATCGATGGAAACACAAGTAGGTTCCAACATTTATATTTGTGTCAGTAACGTACTCTTGTTTTTTTTTCCATTTTTTATAAATTGAAAAAAATGTAAAAATATGTTATTAACATGGATCAAATCAAGAAATTCATCTGGAATATCTCCCAAAATAGCTTCAGCCTCCCTTGCTTCTGATGTTGTAGATTTAGCTTTATCCCTCAAATCATCAAACATTTGTATCATTCTTGGATCTTCAACGATTCTTCTAAGAACATTTGCATCTTCTGTAAATAGTTGCAGACAGATACAAAATCATCACAAACTTTTTAACAAAAAAATAATAAAATCATGTGATAATCTTAAAAAAATACGTGATCGTTATAGGAGCATCCATCTTTTGTAATGGCAGATGGAAAAATACTCTCGTGATCGCCCCTTTCCAGATGGACATATATGTTGCCAATCTTCAATATAGGAAAAATTAATTACAATTTGCAGATATTTATTTATTATACTACAAATATCATTATTTGAAACTAAACTACAAATGTGGATGGAGTCCAAAAAAGTTTCCAACTTGCACCACCGTTCCTAAATCACAATTTTTTTGTGGATTTGGTCCATGAACAATTTTTTTGTGGATTTGCACCACCCTTTTCATTTGTTTTTTCTATTTTCTTTATTAATTTCGGTATTTAAATATTTAAAAATGTTAAAAAAAAATCCTACCCTATCCACCCATCTCCATCGATAAACCCTTCTCTCTCTCATGCGCACACACACAAACACACTCATGTTTAGCGCTTCATTTGAAAAACATTCTTTCTCTCATAGTCTTCTTCATCCCTTCAAGGAAAAACACACTAGGTAACATAATTTTAAAGGCACCTAAAAAAACCTTACGCCACCACCGTCATTGAAATGATTCCCCCAAAATCAATCAGGTGCAAGTTGGAGCAGTGTGACACCCAGTTCCTGGTACGTAATTAATCTCAACTATTTTGGTATTCTACTCTGGGACTCGGCGAGTTGGAGGCCCAACTCGTGAAATACACTCGTCATTATGTGGGGAGTTTTTGTGATCTACTCGACGAGTCGGGGGACCGACTCGACAAGTAGGAGCTGTCTGGACAAAACCCTAATATTTAGGGTTTTCACCCTATTTAAACTCTTTACCTCGTCCCAACCCAACCTCCATCACCCCTCCCAAATCAGAGAAGCCCTAGATTGAAACCCTAACCTTGTTTGATTGATCTTGTGCCTTTTATGAGTTTTTAAAGTTGGAAAGGAGGAAGGAAGCTTGGGAGTTCAAGTGGAAGCAAGAAGATCCAAAGGTTTTACTCAATTCTCAGCTCATTCAAGGTAAAAAGTTGGAACCTTTACCATCTATTTCTTAGATTTTGATTTGGGGCTATTTCTACCCTTTTTGTGAGCATAGTGAAGCCATAATCAGATTTTCTATGTGTGCTTGGTGTTGAACTTCAGATTTGGAACTATTGGGGGTCTATATGGCATATAGGTGCCAGCTTTGTTGCCATAATCACCCCATGCATCTTGTAGACTTCTTTTTTATGGATTTTGGTGCCTAAAACCCCATGCATGGACATCAAGTTCATAGCTTTACGTATGAAATGGACCCTAGGAAGTGAGATCTATGGTTTTGATGCATTAAGACCCATTATTATCGACTGTATAGTTTTGGACTAGGAGGGACTCGGAGAATCACTTGGGTGACTTGGTGAGTCGGGATGCATTCTCCCCCCCCCCCACCCCAAACGTCTTCTGGAAATAGTTTTGGTTGAGTGGAAGGAACACTCAACCTGCTAGGGGTTTTTTTGGACCTAGAAATCATAGGACTCGGCGAGTGGATGAACAGACTCGGCGAGTTCAAGACAATGTCCCAGCTACATGAAGATGGACTCAACGAGTTCAAAGAGAAGTCGGAAAATCATAGACTGAACATCTTGATATAGATGGAGATGAACTTGATGAGTTCAAGGACGAACTTGGCAAGTCGGTTGAAGATAGTCAGATGTGTTGTTGAAGACGAACTCGTCGAGATCTTGCTAGACTCGACAAGTAAGGATGTGATTACAGCAGTAGGTGAACCTAAGGACTTGGCAAGTTGGCCGACCAACTCCGCAAGTCGAGTCAACCAAATGTTGACTTTGACTAGATGATTGACCATTGACCAAGGCGTTGACCTTTACCTTGTTTTGGACTTGAGTTGAACCTTGTAATGGTTACGAGTATGAATTGATAAGTTAGAAAAGTTGCTGTGTAGGGATTGAGGATTCAAGGAGAGTTGGTTTTCATACCGAGATCAGTGCAGACACTACACGACTTTGAGGTGAGTTTTCTCCTAGTAGAAGTGGACCTACGGCCACAATTTTGGCCCACAAGTAAGAGTGTTGGATAGATGATTTTCTTTGTGATAATTATCTAGTGTTGATATGAGATATTATTGACGGGCCTGATATGATTAGTGTGCTTGATACGTTTACTGTGCTTGATACGTGTGAGTAGTAGTAGGGGTGAAATAGTCCCCGGTTACCGGTTGAAAGATACTGAAGGGGAGGATAGTTCCCAGTTACTGGTTGAAAGATACCAAAGGGGTGGTTAGTTCTCGGTTACAGGATGAAATATATCATGGAGGAGCCTAGCTCCAGGCTATGCCTGATAGTTACCGGTTGAAAGATACCGAAGATTATGCATTATTTGGTATGGGTATGATGGGGGAACTCACTAAGCTTTGTGCTTATGGTTTTTAGTTTTGGTTTCAGGTACCTCTTCATCTTGAGGGAAGGATTCGGTGGGGGTAACAGTGCATGACACATTCACGCATGATATTCCGAATTTGAGAAACCTAGGATTGTATTTTGATATTATACTATTTGTTAATATGGTTCTGAGATTTGTGATTTGTGACTTTATGTTTGAAAGGATTTCAATGTTGTTTTCTGTTAACTATTTTTACAAGTAATATACTTTGAAACAAAAAAAAATTGGGTCTCGATTTTGGGACGTTACAAGTTGGTATTGTTGGATTAGGTGTCTAAGCCCATAACTATTATTGGTATGTATTCGACCCGAGTGTAGCATGGTCTATTTGGGTTGCATATCATCAGGACAATTTGTTAGGATGTACTTTTGAGAGAAGGTTATTTATGGTTTATTAATACATTATAAGTTATAATATATTAATATGAAATCATATGTTTTAATTAGTATTGATCAAGAATTAATTTGGAGTTAATTTAGTGGTCAAAAGAGACTAATTAAATCTATGGGGATTAATTATGATAATTAGTTATATTTATATGTGTTGGGCTTATGATCCATGTTGGAGCAAGTTTACGCATAGATACATAAAGAGCTGGGCCACATGAACCATGGATCATAAAACCCATGGGTATGGATTTGGGTTATATCCATGACCCTAGAAATCCTACATATAAATAGATACTTCATTGCCCAAAATCGCCACTTGTATCTTTTTAGAGTTCATGGTGTCTTTTGTGTCCATGGAATTCTCTCTCAAGTTCATCCTTTTGTCCATGGTGTGTTGTGATTCCATTTGAGGCTTCCACACTATTGAGGCTAAGCTCTTTAAGGCCAAATACACTAAGAATTCAAGCTCCATCAAAAGGTATGTCATGCTAACTAGTATATTATATTGTTATGTTAAATGCATGCTAGTTGTAAGATTAATACCTTGGAAACCATTTGCATGTATAATTAGTGAATACATAGATCCAAGGTATTTAGGGGTGTATGTGCACCATAGGATGTTGTAGTATACCAAAACCCAACAGTGGTATCAGAGCCATGAGTTGTTTTCAATTATACTTGATGCAAGTTGCTGGAAAAAACTTAAAAATAAAAATCGAATTTTTTTTGCTGTCGGGACAGCAGACTCGACGAGTCCACGAACAAATTCAACCAACTCGTCGAGTTGGTTCATGCACTCGACGAGTTGGACCCCCTGACAGCTTATCTTCGAGTTTTTTTGCCTGTTTTGGATTAGAATCATTACCCCAAAGTGTTTTTGTTCATAATTTTTTTTTTGATACTATGGTAATGTTTATTCTCATCCAAATAAAGAATAATAATCAAAGTTTCAAGTTTTATACATGTTTATATGATGCTTGAAAAATGTTGATTATGAATGTTCATGTAAATTAGTTTGTTTAGATTAATAGGAAAAATTACGAGACAGTTGTTTTTAATCCAGATTAATCTTGAAGTTGTTCATAATATGTGTTTTTGTAACTTCTCCTCAAGTTACATGAAAAGTCACATTTATGAATTTTAAAACTCATAAAATTTCCATAAGTTATGAAAAAATGAAGAGTCACGTTTTTAATGCTTTTAAAGTCTTCCATAACTTGCCTACAAGTTATGGAACTTGAAGAGTTTTTGCATTAAACCACTTTAAAACTCATAAGTTATGGAAACCATAAGTTTTTGAATTGTTCAAAACTTCTCCTCAAGTTTTGGAATTTTTAAAGTCACCCCCCATATACACTTTAATTCCAAACTCTAGAATTTTAAAAGCTAAAGTTTAAACTTTATGGACTTCATTAAATTAATTAAAGTGTTTAATTAAAAGAGTTAATAATTCCATAAAGACATGGTTTAAGTTAATTAAATTAAGAGTATAGTTTAATTAATAGATTAAACCACCAAGTATTTTAAATATTTAAAATACACCCTTATACTAGTATAATATTAAAAGTTAATGATTATATATATATATATATATATATATATATATATATATATATATGTATGTATAAGTGTAAAGTCAATCTTACCGTTAGTAGGCCTCATTCACGAAGCCGGTCTATAAGGAGGGGGTATAAGGTTACTGCCTATAAAATGACAGTTTAATGGGTGTCCACTCTCACCCACCACTTCCTTGACTGGTGGAGGGTCGTTAGCCGAATGGGTAGGACAAGGACTATAATTCTCCCTTCATTAAAAGTATAATGATAAATACTAAGTAACTACACACTTATTAAATTCTCAATCTTAGTTACTTTGGAAAATGTGAATTTGGTGCTAACCCATGAAATTCACACTTTCTACCTTACCAAGTCGTTGGTGGAGCGTGTCTAGGTAACCGACACACTAACGTGGACTAGTAAGGATAACAAAGGGTGGATTAATGTTTATCATAGATCGGTGGAGCGCGTGTGGGTAACCGACACATCGATTAGGTGATAATATTAAGGGTACCAAGTGAGTTTGCATGGTTATTCACACCTTGTTTTGTGATCCTCGGCAACCCAATCACAAAATTTTAGAGGGCACACTCGAGATTGAAACATGCCATTGAAATGTTTAATGAATCTCAAAAGATCTAGGAGTTTCAGATCCAATTAAAACCTAATAAATTATTTCGTTTTTCATGGTGGATATTGGTGAATCGTCATTCGCCTACCTTCAAATATCTTATAGCTTGCATTATGGCATCCCTCTTCCAAGTTATAAAATATTGTGTAGGGTCCTAGCCTTAATATTTCATATTGGGTGTTATATTAGGGACTTAAAAATCAACTAACTTGAAATCTCCCTTTTTAGATGTCTAGTTTAGACATCTATGATCTACCAAAATCTCTTGGAATTTCACTTCCTCCACCCCCTCCAATTATTCTCCCTAACCTACAAGTTCAAGGTCACTCAAGCCCTATTGGCAAACAAGGTCTATGTGTGATCATGTCTTGGAGATGAAGTCACATATTGAAAAGCCGGGAGAGTTGGGTGTCAAAGTCTTGAGAAAGTTGGATGTTCAATAACTTTTGTAAGTCACATAGTGAGTTCTTTTGGGACTACTATGTGACTGACCATGACTTGACCCTTAATGATCTTACCTATTTGCTTGGTGTTGCTGAATCAGAAATGATTTGAGGACTAGTAAAGCAAATTTGATTAGAAGATCGACTTCTCAAACCTTCTATTGCCAACCGATAGGGCATTGGTTGTGAAGCTGCCTAATTTACCTGAACAATCATAAGGTTGGAAGAGTCAAAGAGTTTGACTCTACTTCGGGTAAACTACACTATCTAACTCTATTAAGTTCCGATTTGAGATTCTTATACATGATGTGACCAGATCACATTCTGATGTTTTGTAGAATCGAAGAGAGGAAGCTTAAAGGAAGTATATGTTGATTCTGATCGCGAAGATGGATTTGGATCGCATGGTTCCGTGATCAGAATTGTGAGTTGTTGCTTAAGAGTTATGATATATTGCTTAGGAATAGATAACAAAAAAATTTTCATATGCATTTGCATTGTAAGGATAAGTTTTTCCGCAAGTTTTAAATAAAAGATAAGGGTTTATTTAATTTCAAATATCCTTACAGTGGCATTTGTGAAAAATGTTTGTTTATATGATTCCATTGATAACAATATTGGAAAATGGATTTGATTTTGGTAGTGTCATAATTTACCAAATAAGGAAAGATTCTCATCACCCAAGTTCGATTGGACTGAAACTTGGAATCATACAAGTTGTATGATGAATGGGAATTTTCATATTTGGAAAATTAAGTCAAGTGAAAGGACTAAGGAATTGAGTACACATTCGTGTGCACTGGTCAAGTCCACCACAAAGATCGATAAGACTATTCGTCATGATTTACTAAAGTTTAGTAAATATGGTTATACTTACAAGTTTAAGTATAATTCTAAAACATTGGAAAATATTTGATGTATGGCATAACGAAGGAGAAAAATCAAATTAGGCAGAAAGATAAAAGTTACTCAAATCTGAAAAGATGGGAGAGTACTTTAGTATCATGTTTTATGATCATCTTAATGATTAAGATACCATATCACAATTAATCCTCTAAAGACATCTTAGTGCATTGTTATGGCTGAGAAGAGGAGACATGAATTGTTGGAATGGTTAAATCAAGAAGATGAGTCATACTTCATTCCAAAAACAAAGTATTAGATTCATACTCCAAGATTGTAACTTGAGTGACACACTTAAAAAAGGTTTATTAACACTAGTCAAATGTAAGAGTAAAATGTTTTCTACTCTTGTACATTTGAAATTGGTAAGTTGTGATGTTTTGGATAAGATAGAGATCAACTTAGGCCAACTGCGTGAAGTGTTAGTCTTGATAAGAATCCATGCTTTCCCTTGAATATTTGTTTTGTCAACAAATGGTTCTTGACAAGAGAGTATTATATGTCTAGAGGACAGTGGGAGTCTTAAAGGTCTTGAAAGTTTCAACAACTAATCAAGGATAAAACCTATAGTTCTTCACTAGCACACGACTTGAGGTTTATAACCTATCGTGTTGACATTTCTGTGCACATTCCAGTTAAAGTTGGCTTTGCATAGGAGTTTTGAAAGTTCTCAATTGATTGCATAACTACTTGGAAGCAATGGCAAGCCCTTGGGCTGCCAGGAGGCAACAAGTTAAGAGTGCACAAGTTCAATCCATATGAATTTGGAAATGTCACTAACCTTGTCTTGTGATTATGGTTTTGACAAAATTCATATGGATAGGAACTCATACACCATAAAATCTAGGTGTCATAAGGTTTCTCTCCGATTCATGAAAATGAGGGTGAGGAAACACTTTCAATAAGTAGATTTTAACTAGATAGAAACTATGATATTTGCATTCTCAAAGTCGTTAGTGGAGCGTGTGTGGTTTACCGGCACACTAACATGGACTTGTGAGAAGTGGCAAAGGTCTAAACAATCAAGACTATGATTACGACATCCCTTTTCATAGTTCATAAAATTGTTTAGACACACCTGTGAGCTATCTAAGATAAGGTGTATGATTTTGATAAAGTTTTATCAAAGCATCTAGTATCAGAAATCAGAACTTTGGTAAGAGAGTCAATAAAGTATTGATTTCTAGAAGTCCAACTAATTTCTAGATACATGTCAAAGTTAGTGGGAGCATAAGTGTTATGCTAATAATTATCATGTTAGTGGGAGCATGATTATTATGTTAAGTGTTAATTATAGAAAACAAAAGTTTCAATTCGTGAAGTTGCAGGGAATGAAAAGTTGTTTTGCTATAATTAAGGGAGATGAAATTATACTTCATCTCAAATCTAAAAGCTTAGATTGAGGTTTTAATCATATTTGGTTAAGGATATATATATATATATATATATATATATATATATATATATATATATACATATATATATATATATATATATATATATATATATATATATATATATATATGAATTTCATGTTGGAATGGCTCAACATAATGAAATTTTGTATATGGGTCCATTATTTGCGGTCTGAAATTCGATTATGATTACGGCATCCCTTTTCATAATCTGAATTATGAGAACTTGGCAAATTGAAATGGAAATATTATAGCAAAAGACTGGTTTAGTCTTTATGTGAGACATCATGAATCGTGTCCCATATGCATCGGATATAGGATTGATTACATGTGCTATATTCATCCTTTCTAAAATTTTCCAAATGCTTGGGGTATTAAGAAGGGAAAAGTTCTATAATTGGATGTGACTAAAAGGATTAAACAATTGTCGAGGAAAATCTAAGGTTTACCAAACATTGGTTACTTAAGGACAGTTGGAAATATAAGTGTTAATTTTGGAAAGGACCATAATTGACATATTCTGAAAAGAGGCAACTCTTGTTCATAAGTGACAGTCAAAATGAGAATATGAAAATATTCCCATAGGTGGAAGTTATTCAATCTGTGTTAGATGATAAAGCTTAATGCAAGAAGGATGTTCAAAGTAATGTACTTTGAATTTGAGACTTCGTTTCCATGGAATTGATCTCCATTGGAATGCTCTGTAATGTCTGTTGACATGTCTTTGTGACTTTGTGCATAGTCATTACGAGAGGATCAATGCATATAAGTTTAAAATCTAACATATTTTGTTAAATGGTAGGAATTTGGAATTCTTACATTTACGATAAAGATTTGGGATTGTGAAATGAGCATCATTGGAATCATGTTCAATTGATTTATTTCACAAAGTAAAGATCATAGATAAACACAGTGTGCATACTTGTTGTATGGCATGACTAGTGTTTAGAAAACATAGTTTACATGCTTGGAGCATGGGACAACTATTATTTTAATTCAAGTATAAAGTTGATTATTTGAAACATTATACAATGAATAATGATTAATCAATATGGTGTTTAAATAAAAGGTGTTCTACTTACTCTCAATGGTGCTTGGGACCATAGAGGATTAGTATTATTCTTGTGTTTCACTTTGCATGCTTTGACTTCCAGAATAACTAGGTTATTCTTTCCGAATGATTAAGTTATTCAAACCATCCACAGTCGATAATACGTTGGAAGTAGGTATTAAGGCAAGATTGTCATGAATCGGGTTTGTAGATGTCCAAGGTAGTGGACATAGTAAGAGTTACTACAACATTCATGAGTACTCCTGGAATAGGGATTCGAGTATTGGATTCAACCCACGCTCATTTGAATCACTTCATGGATTTTATCACGAGTGATCATGAGACGATAATATCCTAAATTCTTCAAACCTAGAGATATGAGTTGTTACTGTGAGTTGGTTGTACATTGATTGCACGAAAATACATTCGGTAACTCGATGTTATAAAACGTGCCTTTGTGTATGATTCAACAAGTAGTAGAACAAGCCATATGAGTCGAAGTTTATCCATTCCTTAAAACTTCGAGATAAAAGTGATATCTGTGGGCCCCTCGATGATTTGGTGATGACCAACGTAAGTGCTCGGCCGGGCCTGGACTGATTTGATTTGTTCAATTAGTTAGTCGTCATAAATCGGAAATCGGGAAAGAACAAATGGACTGAGAGAATGATTATAATCCATGTGTCAGTCCACATGATATCTAGAATGGAGGAATATATAATCCCTTATCTAATGGACATGTCATTTGATTTGTTCAGAGTTTGACAACTTTAAGAGCTACGATTGCTAGTCGGGATCTTGGAGTCATACGCAATAATAGTTTTAGACTTATCCAAGTGGGAGACTGTTGGATTAGGTGTCTAAGCCCATAACTATTATTGGTATGTATTTGACCCGATTGTAGCATGGTCCATTTGGGTTGCATATCATCAGGACAATTTGTTAGGATGGACTTTTAAGAGAAGGTTATTTATGGTTTATTAATATATTATAAGTTAAAATATATTAATATGAAGTCATATGTTTTAATTAGTATTGATCAAGAATTAATTTGGAATTAGTTTAGTGGTCAAAAGAGACTAATTAAATCTATGGGGATTAATTATGATAATTAGTTATATTTATATGTGTTGGGCTTATGATCCATGTTGGAGCAAGTTTATGTATGGATACATAAAGAGTTGGGCCACATGAACCATGGAGCATAAAACCCATGGGTATGGATTTGGGTTATATCCATGACCCTAGAAATCCTACATATAAATAGATACTTCATTGCCCAAAATCGCCACTTGTATCTTTTTAGAGTTCATGGTATCTTTTATGTTCATGGAATTCTCTCTCAAGTTTATCCTTTTGTCCATGGTGTGTTGTGATTCCATTTGAGGCTTCCACGCTATTGGGGCTAAGCTCTTTAAGGCCAAATACACCAAGAATTCAAGCTCCATCAAAAGGTATGTCATGCTAACTAGTATATTATATTTTTATGTTAAATGCATGCTAGTTGTAAGATTAATACCTTGGAAACCATTTGCATGTATAATTAGTGAAAACATAGATCCAAGGTATTTAGGGTTGTATCTGCACCATAGGATGTTGTAATATACCGAAACCCAACAGGTATCAGATCATTGGTTTGAGGGATTCGGGCACACCGTCGGGGTGTCTGAACTCAAAACAAGGGCTTGATGGATTTGTACAAGAAAAATAGCTTTCTAAAAATTAAAAATAAGGAGTTTAGGAAAGAACAAGGTGTTTGATGTGTGCGACCGGCCAAGCTCAAGTAAGCTTTCCCCAAGATACCCGTACATGTTATGTTATGTTATGTTATATGATATGATTATGAGAACTGCATGGTAGACTAGGGATAAGGATCTAGGGAGGATGCTTTGTATGCTTGTTATATGTGTTTATGAGAACTGAATTCTAGATTAGGGCTAAGGATCTAGGAAGGATGCCTTATATGCCTGTTGTATGAGTTATGGAGCTACATGCTAAGGCTGGTTAGTCAGCAATATGGTAGCCTGGTTAGGATATGCTTGGTAATGGTTACTCAATGCACGAATGCTACACTATTTGTGATGATAGGGGTTCCAACTAGCTTTCACTAACTAGTAAGCGAGTATGTAATAATATCCACAAGCTAGTTAAGGAAAGATGGTAGGGACTCCTTGTGTAGCTGATAGCGGAGAGTGGGTCGGAGAGTGCCCTAGGACAAGCCTAGGATGAGATAAGCATGGAAATAAGTATTAGTAGAAGGGAGTTGGTGAAGTCAAAGAAATCCTTGAGGAAAGTACGGATAGAAGTGGATGGTAGTATGGTCCCGTACTATTGGAAGCAGAGGATCCGTACTCGAATCAAGGAGGGCTGAGATAGAACCATGAAACTTGGAGAGTATGTGAGATCTATCGAGAGTATGTATGACACTGACGTTTATGTATTTTATTTCAGTATGGCAATTACGCGACATGGAACAGGAGCTTCAGGATCCAGATCAGGATCAGGATCAGGCTCGGGTGCGGGATCCGAGCAGCTTGATGACGGGCTACATGAGTTCATCGCGTCGGAGATCACAAGGGGTATCCTTGAGGTGACCCCATTCATTTTTGGTTCGATCAAGGAGGGGATTATTAAGTTGATGGAGGATCACCTCTGGACATTCAGGAGTGACTTGGCGTCCAGCCAATTGGGTTCGCGCACACTGTCCTTCATGGACTTTAGGGGGAGTGGTGCGCCAGACTTTCAAGAGGTGAAGGACCTCATCATAGCCAGGAGATGGATTGCAGACATCGAGTCTACACAGTTGACGAGCTTCTACCCAAAAGGGTTGAAGATCCGCTTTGTTGCGGGTTGTTTGAGGGATCGAGCCAAAGATTGGTGGGAGTTAGTGGGTGATTCACTGGGGGCCGCAACCATTAAGGCTATGACTTGGTTAGATTTTGTGACCAGGTTCAAGGCTGAGTTTGCGCCAGCTGTGGAGCTTTATCAGCTAGCTAGGGATTTCCTTGATATAAGGCAGACTACTAAGTCTGTGGAAGAGATCACCACCAAGTTCCGGGAGAGGGCCTTGTTGGCACCTCGGTATGCTGGGGATTAGGCGATGCAGAAGACCCGCTATCATGATATGTTGAGGGTTGACATTTGGGAGCATGTCAGCTATTACGCTTGCCCGACTCTAGATTCCATGATTACCAGGGAGAGGGAGAGGGGGATTGATTTAGAGCACCTCAGGAAGAGGAAAGTGGATACATGACATCTTGCTGGGGTTTCAGGGAAGAAACCCAAGGGGTTCGATGCTAGGTCGAAGGGCCAACAGGGTCGGGACCGTTGTGGGAAATGTGGTAGGTCACATGAGGGAGTTTGTTGCACTGGGTCTGGATTAGGCTGCTATAAGTGCAACAACACCGGGCCTTTTGGCAGGGATTGTACTGCTCCTGCCCCCACTATTCAGATGTCAGACTTGATTTGCTTCCATTGCAATCAGAGGAGCCATAAAAAGGTAAACTGCCCCAGGTTGATAGCAGCATCAGCAGCACCATTGGTGGCGCCAACTCCAATGACTACACGGGCTACGGATGGCCGGATGCTCAGGTCAGAGGCTTCTTGAGGTATCATTCAGATATTATTCTCGTGTTATTGTTGATATGGTCAAATCTAGGGTTTCTTCATGCCTTATTTGCTTTGTATTTGAAGTGTGAGAGGTCCCATGGGGATATGGTGCTTAGATCTGGACCTTAGTAGGTCTAGAGAGTCCCTAATGTCATGCTTTATGTCCTTCCATTTGGGTTGGAGACTAGGGTTGCCATCCTAGAGGTCCTTTCTACTAAAAAAGAGCCGTGTAAGTGTTGCATGGTAACCAAGATATGAACTTTACATGATGTACGAGCTTAGGAGGGCCAGATGTATGAGTTGTTGAAGCAGATCTGACCTCAGAAGCAAGTATGAGTTGATGCATGGCATGGACTCGCCAAGTCTGAAGAACAGACTTGGCGAGTAGCATGAAGATTGTCCTTAACCACTCAGCGAGTGGTCTTGCCGAGTTATGGGTTAACTTAGTGAGTTAGGGAGAGTTGGAGAGGGTTGACAGGTGGACTGAGTCGAATTGGGACTCGCCGAGTTGTTCTTGAGACTCAGCGAGTTGAGTCGTGGTGGCCCCGCGATTCATGCCAGGTGGAACTCGTCGAGTCAGGGGAGTACTCGACGTGTCAAAGGAGAATCCTAGAGAGTTGGTGAAAACGTTCAGACTCGCCGAGTCGCCCTAGTGCACTCGCCGAGTCCGGTCAAAGTTGACCGTTGACCATTGACCGGAGTTGACCAGTGTTGACTTGATAAGGGTAGTCAACCCTAGTTGAGAAAGTGTTAATTAGAGGTATATTGTGTTATAGGAGGATTATAGCTCGTAGGATCGAGCACGAGTGATTTCCGGGATTTTGCTAGTTATCGAGATACGCGAGGTGAGTCTTCTCACTATACTTTACCTTGAGTAGGTAACCAGAGTTATGTGATAGAGTATTTGTATGCTATGTATGTTATGTGTTGTACTACATTATTTCTATGTGATTTATGTTGTGCATGTTTACAGAGTTAGAACTTGAGGGTTCACAGAGTTTGGGTGCACGGACCCACAGAGTTATAGCCTCGAGTGGTTAATATGTGTTTTATGTGGTATTTTGGGGAACTCACTAAGCTTTGTGCTTATAGTGTTGTGTTGTTTCTTTCAGGTACTAGTGATGACCGTGGGAAGGCGCCGACTTGATCTGTACACACGCTTGGGATTTTATGATATGTGATCTTGGGATTTTGTAGGATGTGAATTGGAGATTTAAACTTGATGTTTTATGATAATTAAATGAAAAATGTTTTTATATTTTGCGAAAAATTATTTTAAAATTCACGGTGTTACAAGTTGGTATCAGTGCCTTGGTTTGAGGGATTCGAGTACACCTTCGGGCGTATTTGAACTCAAACTGAGGATTTGAGAAGTATTTTCGAAAAAGAGAAAAATATTTTTGAAAAACGCAGAGCAGAGTTGTGTGTACGATCAGTCCGCGCCCGAACGGTGACTTCCCAGAATACCCTCATGTTATGTGATATTTATATTGATATGATGTATTTGCATGCTAGAGTAGGCTAGGTATTCCTATTAGGACTAGAGTGGCCTGATTTGTGATGCCTTAGCCTAGGAAGAGGTGAGCAGCTATGAGATGCCTGAGAGTGAGTAAATAGCAGGGAGGGGTTTATGAGAGATCTATTAGAGAGTGGTCTATGCATGATAGAGTACTTGGAAATTGGAATCCGAAGAGGAGGTCTTGGGGTGTATTCTGATACGGTGCGGACAGTAGTATTGGGCCCGTACTACTGAAAGCACCGGAGCAGTGTATAACCCAAGTAAGAATCTTTGGAATACCAAGGATCAAGGAGGAATGAGTTGTCGAGTGTGAGTATACTCGGATGGGTTCTAATTTATCGTATGTTGTATTTCAGAGGTAGATCATGGTGAGGACACGTTTGATGCCTGAGAGCAGTGGTACCAGTGATGAGGAGATCCGCCGGATCATCCACGAGGAGGTGGCTGCGGCCATCAGGGCAGAGATACCAGAGATGTTCGGGTCTATTAAGACCATGCTGATTGAGACCTTTGACGAGCGTTATGCCGCTCTTTCTGAGGCTGCTGTTGCAGCGGCCACCGCAGCTATTGCTGCTGCGAGGCCGCAAGGTGGTGATGCGTTGCTGTTCTGTGAGTTCAGCAACACAAAACCACTAGAGTTTGATGGGACCCAGGATCCGGTGGCAGCTATGAGGTGGATTTCTGATATAGAGGGGTGTTTCTTCACTTGCTCATCTCCTGAGCATTTGAAGGTTCGGTTCGCGCTGAACCAGCTTCGCTTGGGAGCGAAGGACTGGTGGAAGTTTGTGATGGCGCATTTCACGCCTGCTGAGATTGCGGCAGTGACCTGGGAGAGGTTCACTGCCATGTTCCAAGATGAGTACGTTCCCCAGGTGGAGAGGGAGCATTTGGCCCAGGAGTTTCTGACCCTCAAGCAGGGTACTGACACAGTTACGGTGATTACTAGGATGTTCCACGAGAGGGCGATGTTCTGCCCTGAGCACGTGTCTATGGAGCAAGCACGTATGAGCTGCTATATGAGTATCTTGAGGCGGGACATTCCGGAGTTCGTGGCGAACTCCTCATACCGGACATTTGCCGAGCTTCAGGCAAATGCCCGGAAGAGGGAGATTGAGCTAGAGACTTAGGCCAGGGAGGAGGCAGAGTCTCAGGGGAGGGATCGGCGACCGGCACAGTCTCAGCCGACAGCCAAGCGGGCCAAGCCCGCTGATCCCAAACCAGGGAGCCAGAAGAGCCGCACTTGTGGGATGTGTGGCAAGGTTCATAACGGAGTCTGCAGAGAGGGATCTTGCTACAAGTGTGGCAAGGAGGAGCATATGGCCAAGGACCGCCCCAAGGGGTTTGCGGTGTGTTTTCATTGCAACCAGACCGGACACCGGAAGGCAGAGTGTCCGTAGTTGCGAGGATCATCTCAGGGAGCACCTCAGGGATCTGCCCCTGCCGCCATCAGAGCTATAGAGAGTCGGCCAGTGAAGGCTGAGGCACCGAGGGCACGAGGGAGAGCCTTTCAGCTGACCGCGGAGGAGGTCCGCGCAGTGCCCGATGTCGTGGCTGGTATGTATTCTTTTATGTATTTATTTTGATGTTGAGATATTATGCTTATGTTATGTTGTGCGTAGGTAGTTTTCTTGTGAATTCTGTACCTGCCTTGGTGTTATTTGACTCGGGTGCGAGTCGGTATTTTGTATCTTTGGCTTTTAGCCTGCATATCAGTGTTAGTCGTGAGGCGCTGAGTCGGCCTCTGAGAGTTTCCATAGCTGATGAGAGGGTGATATATGCCACGGAGGTTCTCCGAGGTTGCGTAGTCGAGATTTTTGGGGTTGATTTCCCGATTGATTTGGTCCTTATCGCGATGGGAGATGTCTGTGTCATTGTGGGCATGGACTGGTTGAGTTGGTTTGGTGCGGTTATCGACTGCGAGCGTCAGCTGGTGACCGTACGAGACCCTAGTGGGGGAGTTCTTTCGGTATATGGCGAGGGTACGCGTTCAGGATCAGCGTTTTGTTCGGCCTCTAGAGCAAGGCAGTGTCTACAGCAGGGTTGTATGGGTTTTGTGGCGTATGTGATGGATACACGGGTTGGTTCCGAGAAACCGAGTTCAGTCGAGGAGGTTCCGGTGGTGCGTGAGTTCCCGGATGTGTTTCCCGAGGAATTGTCGGGTGTGCCTCCTGTGAGGCAAGTGGAGTTCAGTATCGATTTTGTTCCGGGGGCCGTGCCTATCGCCAAGGTGCCTTATCGTCTTGCACCTCCAGAGATGCAAGAGTTATCCTCACAGCTTTAGGAGCTGCTGGGGAAGGGGTTTATTCGGCCGAGCAGCTCGCCGTGGGGAGCTCCTATCCTGTTCGTCAAGAAGAAGGATGGTTCACACCGGATGTGCATTGATTACCGGGAGTTGAACAAGCTGAAGATCAAGAACCGTTACCCGTTACCGAGGATCAACGATTTGTTCGACCAGTTGCAGGGAGCATCTTGGTTCTCCAAGATCGATTTGAGGTCTGGATATCATCAGATGAGAGTGCAGGATAAGGACGTCCAGAAGACAGCGTTCAGGACGCGTTATAGGCATTATGAGTTTGTGGTGATGCCTTTTGGGCTCACCAATGCCCTGGCAGTGTTCATGGACCTCATGAACCAAGTGTGTAGGCCGATGTTGGATCGGTCAGTGATTGTGTTCATCGACGACATTCTGTTATATTCGAGATCTAGAGAGCAGCATGAGGAGCATTTGAGAGAAGTTCTCGGAGTTCTGAGATCGGAGAAGCTTTATGCCAAATTCTCCAAGTGTGATTTCTAGTTGCGAGAGGTCCAGTTCTTAGGACATCTTGTTAACCAGGAAGGGATATTGGTCGATCCGGCCAAGGTTGAGGCGGTGATGAGTTGGGAGGTGCCGAAGTCACCCTCCGAGATCAGGAGTTTCCTAGGATTGGCAGGATATTATCGGAGGTTTATCAGGGATTTCTCCAAGATCGCAGTGCCACTCACCAGATTGACCCGGAAGGGTGTTGCTTTTTCATGGGGCCCCGAGCAGCAGGCCTTCTTTGAGACACTTCGCCAAAGGTTGTGCGAAGCGCTGGTGTTAGCCCTTCTGGATGGGATGGAGGACTTTGTGGCATACTGTGATGCATCGATTATGGGGTTGGGAGCGGTGCTGATGCAGAGAGGGCATGTGATAGCATATGCATCGATGCAGCTGAACCCTCATGAGACGAGATATCCCACCCATGACCTAGAGTTGGGGGCAGTGGTGTTCGCCCTCAAGATTTGGCATCACTACTTGTATGGGGTTCGGTGTACGATATACACGGACCATAAGAGTTTGAAGTATTTGATGGATCAGCCCAACCTAAATATGCGACAAAGAAGGTGGTTGGATGTGGTCAAGGATTATGATTGTGAGATCCTGTACCACCCAGGCAAGGCTAATGTGGTAGCCGATGCATTGAGCTGCAGGGCAGAGAGCACTCCGCTGCGGGATGTATGTTTGAGATTGACCGTGATGGCTCCGGTATTGGACGTCATTCGTGGGGCACAGGCCGAGGCTGTGCAACCTGAGATGCAAAAGAGGGAGCGGGTTGTTGGTTTGGTTTCAGAGTTCGTTACCGATGGTCGGGGGCTTATGACATTTCAGGGGCGTATCTGGGTGTCGTTCGTGGGAGGAACGCGTACCATTTTGATGGAGGAGGCTCATTGGTTGAAATTTTCAATTCATCCGGGGGCCACTAAGATGTATTTGGATTTGAGAAAAGAGTATTGGTGGCCCTGTATGAAGAGGGATGTCGCGTGGTTTGTTGAGAGGTGCTTGACCTGCCTTAGGGTTAAGGCCGAGCACCAGAGGCCGCATGGTAAGTTACAGCCATTGGAGGTTCCCGAATGGAAGTGGGAACAGATCACTATGGATTTCATCACCAAATTGCCGAGGACAGCCAGAGGAGTTAATGCAATTTGGGTGATTGTGGATAGGTTGACGAAGAGCGCTCATTTCCTTGCTATCAGCGAGAGTTCTTCAGCAAAGAAATTGGCGGAGGTGTATGTCAGGGAAGTGATATCTCGGCATGGGGTGCCAATCTCGATTGTTTCAGACCGTGATGTGCATTTCACTTCCAGATTCTGGAAGAAGTTTCATGAGGAATTGGGTACTAGACTGCATTTTAGTACCGCATATCATCCCCAGACAGACGGTCAGAGTGAGCGGACGATTCAGACGCTCGAGGACATGCTCCGGGCATGTGTGTTGGATTTTGGGGGGTATCTGGGATGCATATCTACCCTTGGTAGAGTTTTCCTACAACAACAGCCATAATTCGAGCATTGGTATGCCACCCTTTGAGCTGTTGTATGGGAGGAGGTGTCGGACCCCCATTTGTTGGGGAGAGGTTGGGCAGAGGGTGATGGGCAGTACGGAGATCGTACTTCAGATGACAGAGCAGATCCAGCAGGTCAGACAGAGGTTGTTGACCGCTCAGAGCAGACAGAAGAGTTATGCAGATAGACGCCGGTCCGAGCTTGAGTTTCAAGTCAGTGACCTTGTTCTCTTGAAGGTCTCTCCTTGGAAAGGAGTGATTCGATTCAGGAAGAGGGGCAAGTTGGGGCCCCGATATATCGGACCTTTTCGTGTGATCGCGAGGGTAGGCCGGGTAGCCTATCGTTTGGATTTGCCAGCAGAGTTGGGGCAGATTCACAACACTTTTCATGTGTCGCAGCTGAGGAAGTGTATAGCCGACGAGTCGGCAGTAGTTCCATTAGAGGATATTCAGGTGGATGCGAGCCTGAATTATGCCGAGAGACCAGTGGCCATCAGAGATCGGAAGATCAGGGTTTTGAGGAACAAGGAGGTACCTCTGGTGTTAGTTCAGTGGCAGCATCGGAAGGCATCAGAGATGACCTGGGAGCCGGAGCGTGAGATGCGTGAGCAGCATCCGGAGCTATTTGCAGAGCGAGACTTCGAGGGGGAAGTCTAGTTCTAGTGGGGGAGAATTGTAACAGCCCGGATTTCCAGGTATCTTCTAATCATGTAATTTTTGGTGTTTTGTGAAGGGACTCGGCGAGTTGGAGCTCAAACTCCCCGAGTAGGATTGCGGATTTGGACGTGGGTTCGTGCCTGGACTCGGCGAGTCCAGGGAATGGACTCGGCGAGTCTGCGCTGTTTAATGAAACCCTAATTTCCCAGTTTTAAGCCCTATTTAAAGGACCTTATGGCCCTTCATTGCGGCTACCTGGATCTTGAGAGCACCAAAGCAACTGAGGGTTTTTGTGAGTGAGATAAGAGGCCTTTGTTCACCAAATTTGTGTGTTTTTGCAAGAAAGGAAGAGGAAAGTCAAGGTAGAAGAGTTGGAGAGCTTGGATCTACTTTCATTTCATCAGAGGAGGCTTCTTGAGGTATCATTCAGAGCTTATTCTCGTGTTATTGTTGATATGGTCAAATCTAGGGTTTCTTCATGCCTTATTTGCTTTGTATTTGAAGTGTGAGAGGTCCCATGGGGATATGGTGCTTAGATCTGGACCTTAGTAGGTCCAGATAGTCCCTAATGTCATGATTTATGTCCTTCCATTTGGGTTGGAGACTAGGGTTGCCATCCTAGAGGTCATTTCTCCTAAAAGAGCCTTGTAAGTGTTTCATGGTAACCAAGATATGAACTTTACGTGATGTACGAGCTTAGGAGGGCCAGATGTATGAGTTGTTGAAGCAGATCTGACCTCAGAAGCAAGTATAAGTTGATGCATGGCATGGACTCGCCGAGTCTGAAGAACAGACTCGGCGAGTAGCATGAAGATTGCCCTTAACCACTCAGCTAGTGGTCCTGCCGAATTATGGGTTAACTCAGTGAGTCAGGGAGAGTTGGAGAGGGTTGACAGGTGGACTGAGTCGAACTGAGACTCGCCGAGTTGTTCTTGAGACTCGGAGAGTTGAGTCGTGGTGGCCCCGCGATGCATGCCAGGTGGAACTCGTCGAGTCAAGGGAGTACTCGACGTGTCAAAGGAGAATCCTAGAGAGTTGGTGAAAACGTTCAAACATGCCGAGTCGCCCTAGTCCACTCGCCGAGTCCGGTCAAAGTTGACCGTTGACCAGAGTTGACCAGTGTTTACTTGATAAGGGTAGTCAACCCTAGTTGAGAAAGTGTTAATTAGAGGTATATTGTGTTATAGGAGGATTATAGCTCGAAGGATCGAGCACGAGTGATTTCCGGGATTTTGCTAGTTATCGAGATACGCGAGGTGAGTCTTCTCACTATACTTTACCTTGAGTAGGTAACCAGAGTTATGTGATAGAGTATTTGTATGCTATGTATGTTATGTGTTGTACTGCATTATTTCTATGTGATTTATGTTGTGCATGTTTACAGAGTTAGAACCTGAGGGTTCACAGAGTTTGGGTGCACGGACCCACAGAATTATAGCCTCGAGTGGCTAATATGTGTTTTATGTGGTATTTTGGGGAACTCACTAAGCTTTGTGCTTACAGTGTTGTGTTGTTTCTTTCAGGTACTAGTGATGACCGTGGGAAGGCGCCGGCTTGATCTGTACACATGCTTGGGATTTTATGATATGTGATCTTGGGATTGTGTATGATGTGAATTGGAGATTTAAACTTGATGTTTTAAGATAATTAAATGAAAAATGTTTTTATATTTTGCGAAAAATGATTTTGAAATTCACGGTGTTACATCTCATTTGACTGCAAAAAGAAAATCATGTTGGTCAGTGAAAGTACATTGATTAATATGGGTGAGCTGCTTAACAACACGAAAGCATTGGTAGGCCCTTGAGCTACCACATGGCAAGATCAGATGAATATCATCATGGTTAGTGGTTGTGTTAATTGCATTCTCAAATTCACAATATGATTTTGGCATCCCTCTTCATATTTCGAATTGTGAGAAATGACAAAGAATTGGTTGAACCTTCAAGACATATATCTATAAGTTTTGAAAGGGTTTAGACACACATGTAAGCTATCCAGTGAAGGTGATAAGATTAGGAGGTCTAGTAGAAGACTTATCGAAGAATTGCATAACATAAATCTTTATTTTAGTGAGAAATTCAAAAGTATTGATTTCTAGGTGTCCGATTGATTTTAGTGTACATGTCAAAGCTTGTGGGAGCATAATTGTTATGTTAGTATTGCTTGTTGACAATACTATTCATAGGAAACAAAGTTTTTCAATTTTCAAATGGCATGTTTGGGAATTGTTTCTCTATTATCGACTTAAGGGACAAAGCACTCATACTTCTTTTTGAATCTAAAGATTTAGATTGCATAGTTTCTAAGAACTTAGTCATGAAAATATATGAATATCATGTTGAAATGGTTCAACATAGGAAATTCAATGTATGGACATATTTTAGCAAGAGATGGAAAAAATATCAGATCCTTATGTAAGACATAATGAATTGAGTCCCATATGTTTCAGATATAAGATTGATTACATATGCAATAATACTCACTTATTCTAATTTTTTCAAATGCTTAGAGCATTGTGAGAGAGAAAATAACTAGAATTTTGTATGACTAAAGTTATTAAACAACGGTCAAGAACATTATAAGGTTATACCAAGAACTGGTTTCTTATGGACAGTTAGAAGTATGGTATTAATTTGGAAGGACTATAGTGACATGTTCTATATTGAGATGATTCATGGTCAAAATTGATGGTCATATGGGAATATGGAAAAGTTTCGAAAAAGGGGGTTGATTATTGAGTCTACATGTGAATTGGAAACTTTAATGCAAGAAAAGTGTTCAATGAGCATACCTTGAATTTGAAACTTTATTACCATGGAGTTGTTTCTAGTATAAAGTTCCAATAAACATTATGTAATACCATTGGCTTAGTCTCTGTGACTTTAAAGCCTCGAAAACACAGAAAATCAATGCATGTAAGGTTGGAATTCTAATACATTTTAGATAGTGATGAGAATTTGGAATTGTGAAATGAGCATCATTGGAATAGTGACCAATCGATCTATTTTCAAAGGAAGGGCCATAGAGAGGCATAATATGCATGTTTGTAACAATGCATGACTGATGCTTAATTCAAGTGGTTAGTTGATTGCTCGAAGCATTACACAATGAATAAAGTATTAATTATTATGGTGATTAAATAATAAGATTTTTAATTATATCCAATTGTTTTGAGACCATAGTTAATCAGTTTATTATCATGTTTCACTTTGCATGTTTTACTTTTTGAATGATTGGATTATTTGAAAACTCCACAGCCGCTCATACTTTAGGAAGTAAGTAGTGAATGAAGAATGTCATGAATCAAATTTTAGATTGTCTTTGGGGATTAGAAATTGCAGTAAGATTGCAGAGATGCTCATGAGTATTAGAAAATAGGGATTTTGAGTATTGGATAAGCCCATGCTTAGAGAATTACTTCAAGGATTTTTTTCACGAGTAATTTTGAGACAATAATATATTATATTCTTAAAATGGAGATACATGAGTTGTAATTTACAAGTCGGTTGTATATTGGTATTGCAAAAATGCATCAGTAACTTGATGTTAGAAAACATAGTGTTATGTGTGATTTTGTGAGTCAAAGTTACAACCATACAACACAAAGTTTATTCATTTCTTTTGCCCTAACAGGAAAAGCGAAATCTTTGGGCCCCTCGATGATTTTATGTCGACATTTGAAGTGCTTGGCCAAGCCTAAACTGAATTGATGTGTTCAATTAGTAGTCTAGTTTCAGTCGTCATAAATCGGGAAATTGATGTAACGCTTGTGTTTCCGGGCTTGCCATTTTTAGCAATGTAATAGTCTAGGTTAACCTTTGTAACCCGTTTTGAAATAATAAAAGGTTATTATTTGAATATTATGTGTTTTGTGCTTAATTGCTTAATTATGTGGTTTGATTAGTTAAGAATAAAAATAAGCGTCAAAATTAAAGTGTGAGATAAGCCCGATATCTTTTCATAAAGTTGTAGTGGTCAAAACAAGGATTCCGAAGATATAAGGAATGCCGAAATCCGAGTTATAACGAAGAAGTTATGACTTGTCGAAGTTTCGCGACAGAACCGGCACGACCCAGCGCGACCCAGCGCGGCGTAAATAGTGAATTTAAGGTAGATAGATATCTATCCTTAGTGATCTAAATGTGAATTGAAGATCTCATTGATAGTAGTGCAACGACGGAAAGACAGACGAAATCGGAGTTCAGATGAAGGAGTTATGAATTTCGAACGGAGTTTTCCTGTCCCGGCCTACTAAAGATAATATATAAGTAATATACTTATAATATATTAAAAATAAAGTCAAAATTAGCCAATGGAGTCTAAACGAGAGTTGTAGAGCATAATCTCACCTTCGCGGCGATATAAAGAACGTCGAAAACAGAGTTCGTATGCGAAAGTTATGAATTTTTGAAGTTCGGGGCGCGAAACCCCAAAACTGTCAGAGCCCATGACGTGGAACAAGGTTGCCACGACGTGGCAAGTGTCCTGTCACCTCCAGAAGGCCCCCAGATGCAACTTGGGATGACGCATGCAGTGACGACCAATCCCACGACGTGGAACAAGGTTGCCACGACGTGGCAAGGGCCAAATTTGCCCTATAAATAGATTTGAAGGGCCAGCCATTTAGGGTTGCTATTTTCTCACTCCTCTCTCCCGTTTTGCATCGATTTGCGTGCCAGAAGTACCTCGAAGCCCCGATAATATTCCCAAGTCCCGAGATCCCGAAGATCCCGAGAAGTGCGGTTCCCGAGCCGAAGCTCTGCCCGCAAGAAGTTCGATTTTTGAAGAGATCTTCCAGATCTGCTGAGGATTACTACTTTTGCAAGTCGTAGTGTTGTCCGATCATCTTCTGATCAAGTGAGTGTGTAGTTATTTTCTTCCAAATACAATAATATGAAGTATTTTAAATAAAATACGTGCTATGTGTATATATTTGGTTGTGTTATGTGTGAATGTGTATTCACTCTCTTCTATCTTATAGATCTGATTATTTCTCTATGAGATATGTGTTATGTGTGTGTGTGCCTCATCTGTTATGTGATATATGTGTCGATTAAAGCATGCTATACAGGTTTTTAAACTATGTATACAAATGTATATTTTTATCTACGAATATGTTGGGTAGAGCATGGGTAGATAGTTGGTGTGTAATAAACAGATGAAAGGCCTGGTTGTTGTTTGATTTAGTCATCTAGCGGAGTTTAGATGACGACCACATACTTTTCTAGATAGTCTTGTGGAAACATTAGCAGGTTCGCCACCTGTAGGTGTTAATGAACTTGGGTGTTCATTCGCTGTACTCCATCCCCCTCATGGTTGCCTTATTTTACTTATATTGCTGAGGTACCCCCGAAGCATGTGTTGTCGCCCCGATGAAATATTCTTAGACTAGGTCCCTTATGTTAGTTGTTTTAGGGACATTAAAGTGAGAATAACGGGAATGGGTAATTGGGTTATTGTTGGTTGGTGAAAATTAAATATGATATTTATTGTGGGTTGAAAACCCTATATGCTCACCAGGCTCCCAAGCCTGACCCACTCAGTTTTAAATTGTATTACAGGAAGTGGCGGAAGGGCATGAGATGGATGAACCATCAAGTTGTTTTGTTTACAAGTCTGCATATGTTTATATTTGTTATATGACTTGTAATGTATTCGTTTATGCTTATTGGTCTGTATCGGAACATGACACCCCGAGTTTTGATTATAATTAAAATACATTTCTTTTATGAAATGCTTCAGTAAACATTGTTTTATCATGTTTTGTTTTTGTGAACAAATTCCGCAACTCTTTCAAATCAAAAGGATTTACTCTGAAAATATTTAAAAGCATAAATGAAAATCGGTCTTTTCTGGCCGAGATTTTGGGGATGTCACAGTTGGTATCAGAGCATTAGTTTAAGCGAACTAGGAATTTGTAGGATTTCTAGACTTAAACTTAGAATGCTAAGTGAAATTTTGAGATGTGTGTTTGTTGTGATTTAGACACGAGCACTATTTTATTTTAGGAAAGTTGCCTAAAATGCTTTTATGTGCTAAATGTTATATGTTGCCATATATGATATTATTTGTTCGGATCTATGGTCTGTTGCCGACCGGATCTAGAAACCTTATGTGTGTAGGATTCTAAGCGTACGTCTATGATATTAGAACTAGCATGTAAACGTTTCGGAGTGATAAGGATGATTTGAATATCTATCATGATTGAGGATCTAATTTCACCTTATTCGGTGTGTAGATCAAAATGGTGAGAACAAGAAGTGGAGTTGGAAATGCTGACGAAAACAGGAATCAACCACCAGTGATTGAACCAATACCTGTCGTAGCAGTAGCACCTGAGCCAATAACCATGGCTGGTGTGCAATTGATGATTCAGACGATGTTGGATCGTCAGATGGATGAAACTAGATGGTTGCTTCAACAAAATCGTGAAGAACTGTCGATTCGTGTGGAAGAGCCTGAATTAAATGAAGGGCACTCGGAAGGTGGAAACTTCAGTGGGTCTGTTGGTCCAGCCAACCCACCGATAGTTAGGCAAGATAACCATGAAGGAAGGAATGATGGAATGGGATGCAAGTACAAGGACTTTTTGACTTGCAAACCATCGACCTTCAATGGAAAGGAGGATCCGATTGGGGTTATGGATTGGATCTCCGAAATGGAGCTAGCCTTCATGACTTGTGGCTGCAGAGGTAAATTACAGACTATCTATGTCGTGCGTCAATTCCGAGGTGGAGCCGTTCGTTGGTGGAACACTCTAGGGAAGACCTTAACCCCTAATGAGACACTGCAATTTTCATGGGCAGAGTTCTTGGTGCAGTTCAAGCGCAAGTTCTACTCGGCTCAAAATCTGTTGGAGTTGGAGAACAAGTTTCTGACATTGACGAAAGGCAGCATGTCAGTTGATGAATACACCAATAACTTCACCGATAAGATGGAGTTTGCCTTGCGTATCGTTCCAGATGAGCTGACAAAGGTGGATCGGTATGCGAAGGGACTCCCATGGGAGTACGAGGTGCCAGTACGTCAGGCACTTACCCTAGAGGCAGCTATCTGGGCTGCCAAGTCTGTGGAGAACATGATCAAGGGGAGAACCACCAACAAGGCTGATGTTGGTGAGAAAGGAAAGTTTGAGGTAACATCTGGTTCCGGTAAGAAAGGAAAATTTTCGAAATCTGATTCGAAAAAGTTTGGAGGAAAAGGAGGCGAAGCAAAGTGGTGTGATAAGTGTAAGAAAAAGCACTTTGGGAAATGTAGCGAGGATGTGACCTGCTACAAGTGTGGAAAGGTTGGACATTTTGCCAATGAATGTCCGAACAACAAAAGGATGTGTTTTGGTTGTAATGAAGAGGGGCACATTTTGAAAGATTGTCCGAAGAAGAAGGAGGCAGCAAAGCCCAACATTCCACCAAAGCCGAAGGCGAGAGCCTTCCAGTTGACACTTGAGGCTGCGAAAGATGAAGCTGATGTCGCTTCAGGTACCTTTCTCGTAAACGAATTACCTGCTCATATATTGTTTGATTCTGGAGCCAACTACTCCTTTATTTCGCATGGGTTTGGTAGAAAGGTAGCTTTGCCTATTGATAGACTAGATAATGCTTTATTAGTCGAAGTAGCTAGTGGCAAGTTTGTACCTGTTAGCCATCGTATGAAAAACGTCTTGATCGACCTTAATGGGAATAAGTTTCACAAGGCGTTATTGCCTATCGAACTTAATGGTTTCGACATCGTCTTGGGAATGGTTTGGCTTAGCGCCAATGATGCCGAAATTTTATGCAAGAAAAAGATAGTTAAAGTAAACCCGCCTGGAAAAGATTCGTTTATGGTGTATGGGGACAAACGGCGAGTGAATTCTGGGATCATTTCTCTAATGAAAGCCAAAAAGTGTTTGACCAAGGGATGTACATCATATTTAGCATTTGTGATTGATGCTAAGAAGGAAAAGAAGGTGATGCAGAGCATTCCAGTGGTGTGTGATTTTCCAGAAGTGTTCCCCGAGGATCTTCCTGGATTACCACCTGATAGACAAGTGGAGTTCAGAATAGACTTGTTACCAGGAACCACGTCAATAGCAAAAGCACCTTATCGATTAGCACCGACGGAGATGAAGGAGCTGATGATGCAACTTCAGGAGTTATTGGACAAAGGTTTCATTAGACCTAGTTCATCGCCCTGGGGAGCTCCGGTGTTATTTGTAAAGAAGAAAGATGGAAGTATGAGATTGTGCATCGATTACAGAGAGCTAAACAAGGCAACAATAAAGAATAGATATCCGTTGCCGAGGATTGATGACCTGTTTGATCAATTGCAAGGTTCGAGCTATTTCTCGAAGATCGATCTTAGGTCAGGATATCATCAGCTGAAAGTAAGAGAGCAAGATATCGAGAAGACTGCATTCAGAACTAGATATGGACACTACGAGTTCTTGGTTATGTCGTTTGGACTAACCAATGCTCCAGCAGCGTTCATGGATTTGATGAATAGGGTTTGTAACCCGTTCCTTGATAAATCTGTGATAGTGTTCATAGACGACATTCTGATTTACTCGAAAAGCCAGGAGGAGCATGGCAGGCACTTGCGAGAAGTGTTAGAAGTTTTGAAGAAGGAGAAGCTTTATGCGAAGTTCTTCAAATGTGATTTTTGGATTCGTGAGGTCCAATTCTTGGGTCACGTGGTCAACCAAGAAGGGATAATGGTTGATCCAGCGAAGATCGAAGTTGTGACGAAGTGGGAACAACCGAAAAGTCCCACAGAGATTCGAAGCTTTTTGGGATTAGCTGGATATTACCGCAGGTTTATCCAAGGCTTTTCTTCGATTGCTACTCCATTGACAGCTTTGACCCACAAAGGAGCTACTTATGCTTGGAGTGAGAAGCATAAAGAAGCATTCGAGAAGTTAAAGAAGAAGCTATGCGAGGCACCGATACTTTCTCTACCCGATGGAGTTGAAGACTTCGCTGTTTATAGCGATGCGTCTGGTGTTGGATTGGGTTGTGTTTTGACCCAAAGAGAAAAGGTGATAGCATATGCGTCTCGACAGCTGAAAGAGCATGAAAAGAATTACCCGACTCATGATTTGGAGTTGGCAGCGGTAGTTTTCGCTCTGAAAATATGGAGGCATTACCTCTATGGCACGAAGTGAAAACTTTTCACTGATCATAAGAGTCTCCAATACCTCTTTAATCAGAAAGAATTGAATATGAGGCAACGACGCTGGCTAGAATTACTTAAAGACTACGACTGCGAGATACTTTACCACCCCGGTAAAGCTAATGTTGTTGCTGATGCTCTCAGTCGGAAGGTCAATCTTGAAAGGAAGAGGCCAAGAGCGTTGAGAATTGAAGTTGTCTCGACCATTGTGGAAAGTATAAATAAAGCTCAAGAGGAAGCTTCTGAGAAAAATGACCGAAATGAGGAACGTTTGGGTAAAACGTTGGTGTTTGGTACTAACGGTCATGGACTGAAGGTATTCCAAGATCGTATTTGGGTACCTAAGTCAGGAGGAATTAGGGATCTTCTGATGGAAGAAGCTCACAAAACCATGTACTCAATTCATCCGGGTAGCACTAAAATGTATAGGGACCTGAAACCCTACTATTGGTGGCCGACGATGAAGCTTGATGTTGCAAAGTATGTGGCCGAGTGTGTGACTTGTGCGAGAGTCAAGACACAACATCAGAAACCTTACGGGAGTTTAGAACCATTGCCTGTGCCTATGGGTAAGTGGGAAGACATTGCTATGGATTTTGTCACTAAACTGCCTAGAACAAAGAATGGTCACGACATGATTTGGGTGGTCGTTGATCGATTCACTAAGAGTGCGCATTTCATAGCGGCCAGGGAGAAATGGTCTATGGAAAAGCTTGCGAATTCTTACGTGAAGGAAATTGTGAGGCTTCACGGTGTTCCGTTAACGATTGTATCGGATCGTGATAGCCGTTTCACCTCAAGGTTTTGGAAAAGTCTACAAGAGGAAATGGGTACCAAGTTATGTTTAAGCACAGCTTACCATCCGCAGACTGATGGTCAGAGTGAAAGAACAATACAAACACTTGAAGATATGCTGAGAGCATGTACCTTGGAATTCCTAGGTAATTGGGATGAACATTTACCGTTGGTAGAATTTTCCTATAATAATAGTTTTCACACGAGCATTAAGATGGCACCTTATCAAGCTTTGTATGGACAGAAGTGTCGTACGCCGTCTTGTTGGCTTGAGGTTGGGGAAAAGCAGTTTATGGGACCGGAGATGGTTCATCAAACTGCTGAAAAGTTGAAAATAATTAGGGAAAGAATGTTAGCAGCTCAAGATCGTCAAAAGAGCTATGCTGACAACAAGCGAAGACCGATGACTTTTGAGGTTGGAGATTCGGTTTTGCTTAAAGTCTCGTCGTGGAAGGGACTTATAAGATTTGGTAAAAGGGGAAAGTTGAGTCCAAGGTTTATTGGACCATTTAAAGTCCTTCAGAGGATTGGGAACCAAGCTTACAAGCTCGAATTACCCGAAGAACTAAATGGAATTCACAACACCTTTCATGTGTGTTATTTGAGGAAGTTCACGGGAGAAGTTCCCGCTATAATTCCAATTTCTGAATTGAGAATTGATGAGAACAAAAGGTTGATTGAAGAACCAGAGGCAATTGTTGACCGAAAGACTAAGAAGTTGCGACGCAAAATGGTTGGGTTAGTGCTTGTCTGATGGAAACACACGAATGGGCCGAATCTCACCGGGGAGACGGAGAGTGGCATGTTGAGTCGCTATCCGCATTTGTTTGTTGATGTGTGATTCCGGGGACGGAATCATTCTAAGGTGGAGAGAATTGTAACGCCTGTGTTTCCGGGCTTGCCATTTTTAGCAATGTGATAGTCTAGGTTAACCTTTGTAACCCGTTTTGAAATAATAAAAGTGTATTATTTGAATATTATGTGTTTTGTGCTTAATTCCTTAATTATGTGGTTTGATTAGTTAAGAATAAAAATAAGCGTCAAAATTAAAGTGTGAGATAAGCCTGATATCTTTTCATAAAGTTGTAGTGGTCGAAACAAGGATTCCGGAGATATAAGGAATGCTGAAATCCGAGTTATAACGAAGAAGTTATGACCTGTCGAAGTTTCACGACAGAACCGGCACGACCCAACGCGACGTAAATAGTGAATTTAAGGTAGATAGATATCTATCCTTAGTGATCTAAATGAGAATAACGGGAATGGGTAATTGGGTTATTGTTGGTTGGTGAAAATGAAATATGATATTTATTGTGGGTTGAAAACCCTATATGCTCACCAGGCTCCCAAGCCTGACCCACTCAGTTTTAAATTGTATTACAGGAAGTGGCGGAAGGGCATAAGATGGATGAACCATCAAGTTGTTTTGTTTACAAGTCTGCATATGTTTATATTTGTTATATGACTTGTAATGTATTCGTTTATGCTTATTGGTCTGTATCGGAACATGACACCCCGAGTTTTGATTATAATGAAAATACATTTCTTTTATGAAATGCTTCGGTAAACATTGTTTTATCATGTTTTGTTTTTGGGAACAAATTCCGCAACTCTTTCAAATCAAAAGGATTTACTCTGAAAATATTTAAAAGCATAAATGAAAATCGGTCTTTTTTGGCCGAGATTTTGGGGATGTCACAATTGACAAACATAGTTTTGGACAATGAGTTTGATTTCAATCCATGTCCCATGTCCATATGATATCTTATAGAACAAAGGAATATTTTATCATTTATCTTAGGGCACGTAACTGATTAGGTTAGAGTGCGACAGTGGCTTTTGAAAGCTACAATTTGTTGATTGGTTCAGAAGTTATATACTTGAAATTATTGTTCTAGACTTACTCAAGTGGGAGACTGTTGGATTAGGTGTCTATGTCTATTAATATAATTAGTATATACTTGAACTAATGGTAGCACATGCCTTTTGGGTTGCCCTCAAACCTAGTAATTGAATAGGATAATTTTTAGAGAGAGATTGGTTTATTAATTTATTATATGATTAACAAATAAATTAGAAATCAAAATAAAAGAGTTGTCAATATATTATGAGAACAATATATTAATTAGAAATATTATAATTTAATTAAGAATTAATCAAAAATTAATTGGAACTAATTTTGGGATTAATTGGATTAATTAAAAGTACAGGGGTTAAAGTGTAATTGTTTTATAGTTGAACAAGAAGCATTCTAGAACCTACCTATAGCTTTGGACGGTTTTAGGAGGGTCTCGGATTTCTAGAATTATCCTTGGAGGATAATTAGTAAGCTGGATAATTACCAAAAGGAAACAATATTATTTTATTCATTTTAGGGTTATCTAGGGTTTCCAAGTTGCATTATATAAGGTTCCATATACCTTGTGATTTTGGCCATGTCTTCTAGACCTAAGGATAACTGAAATTCTGATTTCTCTCCTCTCTCTCTCTCTCTCTCTCTCTCTTTCTCTCTCTCTCTCTCTCTCTCTCTCTCTCTTCAAGTTTGCTTGGTTTATAGGGTTTGGGTGTGAACCACTAAAATCAAGACACTTGTGGTGCTACCTTCCAAATCAAAAAAGAAAGGATTTTTGATTGTTTACTACAAAAATCAAAAAGCTATGTAATTTCTATTTTGTTTGTCAATTTCGAAAATACCTAGGGTTCATAGGGTGTCTTATTGCTCAATAGAATGTTACTTCAACAGTGTTATGACATAGATATAATAGATTGCATGTACCATTAATTATTAAGGATTTATTCGTGCTATTGCATCTAAAACCCATAAATAAAATCTTGTATCTTTTCAACTGGATTGTCACTTTTGGCTGAAAAATAAATAAAAAGTTTGGTTTGCTAGATTCTAGGATTTGGCCAGAATCAAAATTAAATTCAATTCCAAACCCACATTTGGTTGCAAATGAGGACACTAATGATGGGTTACACCTAAGTGCAAGATTTGTTCTAAATATAAGAAAAACTCCCCTTCATTGGAGGAATATGCATAATAACAACATTCTAAAAGAATTGCAAAATGAAAAAGAAAACGGTGATAAACTTTAATACAATATTATGGATCTTTTTCTAAAAGAAGAATTCATCCTCTTATATCTAATGTGTACTATGTCGAGGTAACTTTATGATAGAAGAAAACAAAAAATTTGGAAGAGAAAATGAATCAGATTGAACATAAAAGTTTTACATAGAGATAGTGGGTCAACGGGCAATGAGTTGTGCAGAAACCCCTTTTTGGAAGGCAAAACTAATTCTTTTAGAATAAATCTATAGATCTTGTGGTCATAACATTACAAATCATGACCTGTTTGACTCTATTGAGGAGCTCCACAACATCTGGCGCAAGGAAACGGAAACTATCAAATGAAAAAGGTATAAAAATGTGTTGATTCTCCATGCATGCTTTCTCATGTTTTGCCACTTTGCATGATGCAGCATTTAAAGAAGCTTCCCCCATAGTGAAAACTTGAGTACTTGCCGCAGTTTCCAATGAGGAGATGTGAGCTCGAGGTCGGTGGAGAAAGAGGTTAGCCGTGATCCAGTAGGTGAGGTGAGCCAAAGTAGTGAACATTGTAGAGAGCACTCCAGTACGTTTTGTTACTTCTTGAAAAAAAACTCTAGATAATGGTCCCTATGATTTTGAGATAAAATAAATAGTCTGGACACAGATTCATTTTAAGAATTATAAAGTAACATTCTTACACGACACTCTTGTATGACGGTTGGCCTCCTTTAAATTTTGGGAGAGATGACATTATATTTAGGACACACACTTTTGTGTATCATATATCACTATGTCGTGGTTCACGTATCATTAAAGGCCTATATTTTAGTAGTGAAGGAAGTCTATTAGGAATAGGCTAAGATAGTATGTCAAAACTAATTAACAAAAGCTTTGAATCCTAAAACAAAAACTATGAAACTAAAATATTCATTCCACACATTCAAGCAGAAGACTAAAAATATAAAACTGCAAAACCTATCACATATAGACACAAACACAACACCTATAAAATTTGTGATACCTAACAATCTCGCCCTTTATGTTGAGTCGTGAAATTTGTCTTCCTTTGACTTCATCTGATGAATAATTCCAAGAAGACCAAGGCGTATAGTAATTCACCACCTCAACATATTAGATAAACACTTAATATCATTCTTTGAATTCATCCTTCATATATTAGCCTTTGTAAGGATACTCGTGAGTGTAGCAAATTTGTAATAGTGTTTGTCTTGTAAAAACATCATGAATTTCTTTACTTCTCAGTTTGCATGCACCGTGTAAACTACTCCCCATGGCTCCTAATGTCTAGATGCATCACACAATTGCTCAATATTGCATGGCTGCTTTGAAGGCTCAACAGTTTTATTCCTATTTAAAGCACTAGTCACTTCGATATCTATCTTGAAAATCTCTAAACAATAGAATTTAATCATTATTTTCAGATGTTGGAGTCGATTCACATACTGTGTCTTGTCTTTTGACAAGATGTTGAAAAATATGAGACAATCATGTGGATTCATTAAAGGCAACTCAACAAATGAGAATAAAAATTCTTCATTGGCGCTTCCTCTAATAGAGAATTTGTAGTTCACAAAGCCATCAACTTCCATAATGTCACAATCTTTGATCGCATAAATCTTTGTCATGCTCCAAACTTTAAATTGTGACATTAAATACGAAACATAAAACTTGAAAAGCTTCTTATTCATGTTATTACTGGTTATGGAAACACCAATAGTATTTGCAAAACATCTAAATATGAAAGCCTTTGCAGTCATATGTAGATCAAATTGGTAATCACTCTTTTTTTCAATAGTAAAAGGTGGTCATTGATTTAGCCAATACCTCTTCACATTTTTTATAAGTTTGTTTAATATTTTGTTTATCATGCATTAATATTTTGGCTTCTTGCTGATCTAGTTCAATTTGAATTTGCTTTATCCTTTAAAGTTTTTTATCCCTCTTCTTTTGTGCTTCATTTTCTACTTCTGCATAATTTTGTTCCACTTCAGTGTGAGAAACAATCTCTACAACATCAGTTCTAGAAGGAAAACAATAATTTCAGTTGTAATTCTTTCCAATTGAGTTTTTAATGACTGATCTCCAAGAATAACTTTAATGGCATTCTCAAGTTTCTTCTACATACTCGGAACCAAGTACGGATTCCTAATATTTAACCCTACTCTATCCCCCCTTGTTGTGAAATAGCCTGGCTATTTGCAACACCACTACTACAAGCTAGAAGTTTATGAAACATAGGCTTAAGTTTCACATCCAAAATCTTTACAATGCAATCAACAAATAAGCATCCATCTGCTCAATGATTTTTACAAGTCGTTGATTTATTTCAAATTTTCTCCTTTTAAAAAGTAATAGCTCATATTCTTTCTTCACAAGCTCACGCTTCATAATCACTACCTCCTCCTTCGGCGAAGTGTTCTTCGTATGCTTACTTGCAATCACATCAGCCAATCGAACTTCAATGTTCGAATTTATTGAATTATTCAATAAACATCTAATGTTAAACCGTATTATTAGAAAGAATTAAGGTCTTGAGCTCATTAATGTAACACCTAGTTTAAAATGTGTCTAATTTTGGGATAGCGGGTCGCAAAATAGATCAAGTACTAGTGTTAACCCTATTGGATGTTAATAATGTTTGTTAAGTGACTAAAGCCCTCGAATTGTGCTTTGAAGAAAAAGGGTAATCGGAAAAGTAATATTTTGGGCTTCAATACAAGGATAAATGCTTTTAGTTTGATATGTTTAATGATTGTTTGAAGCTGAAATGGATTTAGGGGAAAACCTATTCCAACGGAATGGAGAATTTTGTTCCACATAGTGGTAATCACCATGGTGTGGATAGTTGACTTCCACGACATATAAATCATCACAGAGTAGAAATTTGTCTTCCACGGAGTGGAAGCTGGGCAGGCCCAAGCCTATATTTTTAGGCTTTTCAACATATATAAAGGTAAGGATTCATGATTTAGGGAATCTTTTTAGCCTCCATCTCATCTAGAACCCCTTAGGAGCAAACATAGCCTCCATCCTCATAGTTTGAGTTTATTCCCTCTCCTTTCATCCACATTTGAATTGTTTTTTGTGGTTTTGGAGTGAGGCTTTCATCCAAGATTGATCCTTCAAGCTTGGCAATTGAAGATCTCAACTTTTATCTGATGGGTTTTAGGTAAAACAAATAAACTAGAAAACAATTCCTAAGTTCACATGCAACCTACTTTGGATCTATGTTTTATCTATTGAACATACAACTTTGAATTGCAAAAGAAGAACCCTAAAGGAGAGAGGCTATAATCGAAATTTACAAACTAGGGTTTAGTAATTACATACCTTTCAATTGTTATAGTAAACAATTGATGATTCCCTTGATCTTGATCTTGATCTTCTTGGAAGCTTAGCACCACAAGTATAATGCCTCTAATGGAATCACACCCAAACTAGCAAGAAGGAAAGTAGAGGAGAGAGGGAAGAGGGAGTATGCAAAATTTCGGCCCTTAGGGTTTCTTCAAAAGAAAAGAGTGACCAAAACATGAACCAGGAGGCTCCTTATATAGTTGAGGGATCTAGGGTTTAGGAAAAACCCTAATGCTCCTTGCTTAGGGCCTAAGCAAACCCAAGGGCCTTATCCAAGCCCCTTGGACGAAATCCTTAGGGTTTCCCCTATAGATTTCGTCCACCTCCTTCCAAGGAGGTTCTGGAGCCTTCCACTCAACTATCTGATAATTGCAAACTAGTCCCTGCACCTTATAATTAATTCTTTTAACCCCGAAATTAATTCTAATTAATTTCTGGTAAACAATTAATTAAACAAAATAATTTCTTATTAATATATTAATCTTTTAACATATTAATAAATTCATTTATATTAATTTATTAATCTTATAATAAATTAATATCTCTCCTTTCATAATTTCCTTGTCCGGTTGCTAGGTTTGAGGGCAACCCAAAAGGACTGTGCTGCTATCAATTCAAGTACATACCAATTATAGTTATGGGCTTAGACACCTAATCCAACATTATCTACCTTCTATACCTTTGTATGTCATAAAGTTCCAAGATTTATTGCATTTCATCTTTGGATCTAGGTGTATTTAGTTTTTTTGTCCATTTTATTGAGTTTTTGTCCCATTTGAGGCTTTTTCCATAGAGTTTAGAGAACTCTTGATCTTTTGAGTAATGTTCGGGTTCAGATTTGGTCATTTGGTAGAGTAAAGAGGGCATGCAAGATCTCTCTTTACTCCATGCATGAAGAAAAGTTTGTTTTGGACATCTTATGATCTAGTTTTTTAAATCTTGCTTGCTTGGAGCTTCTTAATAGATAAAGTTGGAAACGTTATCAATTTAGACATTATAAGGAATCAGATATGAAGTTTGGAGACTTAGCCTTAATAGATTAAGTTGAGAAAGATGCATTCTTTGTCCCTTTGAGACTTAAAGTTTAGATCTTGGTTGTTTGGACCATCCTAATGGATAAAGTTGGAAACTTATCCATAATGAAACTATTAAGTACCATATCTGATGTTATGAGCCTTGGTCTTTACGGATTAAGCTCTTAATGAAGAAAAGAGTATTCTGCTAGAGACCACGGTGTGGCCAAGGAAGGCCCGCCACATGGTGATGCTCTACATCTCAAATTTTATTTCATGACTTGACCATGACATGGCCAAGAGTTCTACATGGCGTTGCGGCCATTAACTTTTGTTGATTGTTGACTATTGAATTTTTGACCAGTTTGACTTTTGGTTAGACTATGACATAATTGAGTGTTTAGCTAAGGAATAGTTATGAATTGGTTTTAGGTAGATTTTTTCAGCTATATTGTTGCTTACTGTTGTTTTTGAGCCTCTGTTGGTTCGCTCAGGTGAGTTTTCTCAGAATACTTTTGTACTGCAGTATGTATCCTTGTGTGTAGGATGTTGTTATACTGTACTGATCTATGCATCCTTATGGGTAGGATGTTGGTATGTTGTAGTGATCTGTTAGATTGGTAGATCTATTATAATTACCTATATTGATGGCTATTATTTTTTGTTTATTTATACACACATGTCAACATATTGTGGTTGGTTGGGCTGAGGCGGACCTGCTTTGTGCTGTACGCCAAGATACTCGGGTGATCCAATGTACTGTAGGCCTTATGAGGCAGTCCAGTCATACTGTAGGTCCAATGGAGGGGTGTAACATCCCACAAAACAGAGTAAAATTTTCATTTTTCCAAAACAAGCCCAAATCAATAATTGTTACAAAAACGTTGTTTCAAAAGTATGATCACGCCTTTGCTTTTTCCCGATCATATGAAGTACCCGAAACCATAACAAACAATTGTAAGAATGAAGCTTAGTGTGTTCCACCAAAGTACCACCACAAAAACATATAATATATACAACAAGCATGCACATAAGCTTAGTGAGTTCTAAACTTTATGCTCTTAAAGTGACCATAAGTGCATAACACCTAAAACTATCTAGATCTAACAATTTCATCATCAAGATTCAAAATTTATACCTACAGAAGAAAGATCAGGGTAAACAAGTTATGAATCTACAACCTCCAATGCTTCTTTAATGAGTTCCTTCTTCTCCAAGGTGCACCAAGCACACTCCAAAGCACTTAAAAACACCTTCTTTTTCTCATATGGCTCAAACTAGGGTTAGGGTTTCAAGAGATGGTGTAGGAGAGGTGGAGGCTGAAAATGGAATGGATTTGGGGAAGTCAAGGACTTAAATAGGGCTCAAACCACAAAAATAGGGTTTAGGCACTAATCACGTATGCCCAACATACTCCTGGTGCACCTAGCATACTAGGGATACCCTAGTACACCCATTGTACTCCCACTATGTCGAGTATATGCGGCTAACCCAAAAATCATCCTAACTTCAAATAGTCGTAACTTCTTCGTTCCAACTCCTTTTTCGACCTCCATTATTTCCACATAAAGGTGTTGAAGATATCTAAAATATTATCTAAATATCTAGGACTAAAAACGTATTGAAAAAAATCCATATTTCATGCAAGAACCCATCCTATGACTTTTCCTTTCTACCATTCGGCCCAAAACACACACTAAAACTATTTTTACTTAATAACTTATTTCATCTTCAACATATAACTATGATATGTGAAATTATACAAAGAAAACTTTATTCTAACAATATGAGAATGGGAAAATCTTGAGTTCATGGTATGTTAGCATGAAGTAATCAACATTTCAACACACATAGTCACATAAACATATAAGTACATGCAATTATCCAAATATTAAAACAAAACTAGACTTGTATTCCCCCTAGAATGATGAAAAACATGAAAATTGTGGGGTATGAAGCTCACCTTAAGGATTTTCAAGATTTACAAGAAGTTGAAGAAGGAAAATTTGAGCCTAGCTTGTGTTCTTGGTGAGATTTTTGAAATGATGGTGTTTCTAAGAGTTTTACACACAACAAAATTGATGGGTCTTGGCTATTAGATTAAGTTTTGGGCTATTACGAGGTTGTTTCGACTTGAATCACAATGTATGAACGTAGGAACTTAAATAGCATTGTACTTTGAATCTTACTAAATGTGATATTGCAAGGTTACATGGAGAAAATATTTGTACAAGAATCCCTAAATTCACTAGTTGCGACATCATCCCCCCGTTAGAGGGAATTTCTTCCCTTAATTCATTCAAGAGTAGTCCTTAAGAAATAGAGAAAAGATGGGGGTATTTTGCATCATTTGATCCGTGTGTTCCCATGTGAAATCAGGTCCGTGTTTGGCACTCAATCGAACCTTCACGATAGGAATGCGGCCTTATTTCGTTCGTTTCATATCTCTATCCACAATTTTGACTAGTTCCTCGATGATGTGGAGGTCTTCATTCACCTCAATATCATCTAGCGGGACAACGAGTGTCTCATTAGACAAACATTGCTTCAAGTTTGACACATGAAAGACAGGGTGTACCTTGCTAAGCTCCGGTGGTAGTTGCAGCTTGTAGGCCACCGGACCGATCCTGGCAAAGATCTCGAACAGTCTAGTGTATCGTGGATTGAACTTTCCCTGCAATCTGAATCGTATCATTCCTTTCAAGGGAGAGACTTTTAACACACACTAAAACCATTATTACTTAATAACTTATTTCATCTTCAACATATAACCATGATATGTGAAGTTATACAAAGACAACTTTATTCTAAAAAAAATTAGAATTGTTAAATCTCAAGTTCATGGAGTGTTAGCATGAAGTAATCAACAATTCAACAGACATAGTCACATAAACATACAAGTGCATGCAATTATCCAAAGATTAGAACAAAACTAGAGTTGTATTCCCCCCCCCCCCCCCCACCTAGAAGGATGAAAAACAATAAAATAGTGGGGTATGAAGCTCACCTTGAGGATTTTTGAGATGTAGAAGAAGTCGAAGAAGGAAATTTCGAGCCTAGTTTGTGTTCTTGGAGAGATTTTCGAAATGATGGTGTTTCTAAGATTTTTACACACAACAAAAGTGAGTAAATGGAATGTTTTTGCATAAGATGAAGCAAAACACTTTGAGTGTGACATGGACTTACCAAGTTCTTGAGATGTCTTGAAGAAAACTCACAAATGGCATGCACTCGCACAAAAATTTTGAGAGAATGAGACGGTTGTTCTTGAGAGCTAAGTGAGGAATTTTTTAATTTTTGAAGAGTGGGTTTGTGTGTATGATCAGCCGATTATAAACGAGAGAGGGAAGAGAATGGTTTGTGGCGTTGATACATGTTCGATATTAGCAAAATGCTTAGATGTTTGTGGGTTAGTTACATAGTTATTTGATGTGTAAATATGAGGTGTTACCCTTTCTTGCATTTCTTTTCTCTTTCTTTTTATTTATTTTCCAACCGAGCTAAGGAGTTTTCGGCCCAAAAGATGGCCCAAGAAGAATGGTTCCGATTTTTGGTTTGGCCCAAAAGAGTGTTCGGTTCAATAGGGGTCTTTGGTCCAAATATAGCCCAAGAAAATCAGATTTCGGCCTAACATGGCCCAATAGGGTTTGAAGAAATAGTTATTGGCCTAACATGGCCCAATAAGGTTTCAAGAAATAGTTGACGGCCTAACATGGCCCGATGGGTAGTCCAATAGAAGTTTCGGCCCGTTAGGGCCCAAATAGTGGTTTTCGGCCCAACAAGACCAAGTGAAGATGTAATCGGCCCAATAGGGCATAATGAAGAAGTCTTGGTTCAATAAGGATTTTGGATCGAGAAAGCTTGGGCTTATGCCAAAAATTGATGGGTTTTGGCTATTAGATTGAGTTTTAGGCTTAAACGAGGTTATTTCGACATGAATCCTAATGTATGAACGTAGGAACTTAAATAGCATTGTAGTTTGAATCTTACTAAATGTGATATTGCAAGGTTACATGGAGAAAATATTTGTACCAGAATCCCTAAATTCACTAGATGCGACATCATCCACCCATTAGAGGGAATTTCGTCCCAAAATTCATTTGAGAGTAGTCCTTAAGAACTAGAGAAGAGATAGGGGTACTTTTGCATCATCTGATCCTCGCATACCCATGTGAATTTAGGTCTGTGTTTGGCACTCCATCGAACCTTCCGCCACACCCCAAAACCCAAGGCGGAAACGTTCCGGGGTGGAGGTGACTTAATGTGAATATTATAACCAATGTACATAGTAAGCGAAGTAAAACACAAAACATTACATTACATAGATTCATGACATCAGTTTGAAAGTAAAGTAATACAAGTTTCATAGATACATAAGTTTAAACAAAAGAAAGACATGACTTCCATACACTCTATCTTCAAAAGAACGTGAGATACTTGTCTAAGGAGAACCTGAGAATACAAGCATTTTAAAAATCAGCATAAAGCTGGTGAGTTCATAAGCGGTTTGTTTTATGAAAATGAACTAGATTCCTTTTGTTTTCTGAAAAAGTGGTTATCCAAGAAAATCCCATATTTTCTTAAAAGTAATGTTTAATTTTCCGTTATGTTACACAATTTTGGTTATGAATAGTTATACCCAAGGAAAATCCTATATTTTCCTAAAAGTTGGTTACCAATCCGATATGTAATGTGAAAGATGTATACTGAAAACCTGATTATCCTTGTGAAGTGTGTGTTAGTTTATCAACCCAAAATGTAATGTAAAAGTTGTATACTGAAAAGTTGATTATCCTTGTGAAATGTATGTTAGTTTTAACACATATATATAACTATCAACATAGTAAACTAATTCTTAAGGTTATTAATTTACTATATCCATTATTACTAAAAAGTAAATCTCTGTTATCCAAATTGCGAGTTCTATAACCATACTATAGACTAGATATGGCAAAGGAAGGCCAGTATCATTTATGACTTTTGTCACCCTTGAACCTTTTGGTTCGGCTGTGGCTAGCAGCCAGGTGCGGGGTAGTCAACCCCGTATAGATCTATACACTCAAGTCACGCTCCCTATCTAAGAGATTCTGGTTACAGGGGCGGTCCTCCACTCGCGTATCTCTGTGGAGTGTTCTCCGAGGACATGTTCCCAATTTATAGGAATAACATAATGTGGAATATCCTATTTAAGTTCTATCTAAAAACACGATCCTCCACTCGCGTATCTTTGTGGAGTGTTACTGAGGACAAAACAATATACTAAGTTTCATGTTAAAAGTTCAAAGGCTATGTTTTTAACTATTATAATGTGGAAAAACCATTTGTGAAAATATAAAATACAACAATTTATAACGTATTTCACAAGTAATATGATAATGTGATCTGCAAGTTCAAACGGTTATATGTTATGATTTTCAGTGTTTAAAGTATATGTAATATGAAACACAATACTTATAAAATCAGTTTTGAGTACAAGTATTCCTTGTACTTTGCTAGTATTCCCCCCCCCCCCCCCCCCCTTGAAAACAGTGAAAAACATTGAAAAAGGGTAGGGGTATGAACTCACCGGACGAGGAATGTGTCAACTAGGATGCTAAACATTGGATCGAGGCTTGAAAACGTGCGAGGTTACTAAGTAATATTAAATGTTACACAAATGTATCTAATTAGACTTTGAATCACTAATTAGTTGCGGATATACACTTCTAGTCGCGAAAACACTTCATTTCAAGTGTTTGGAGTGAATCGGGTGACATTTATGGACATATATGGCTTGGGTATGGAGTTTACTCTTCGAGAGTTAACTATTAGAAGAGTTTTTGGCCTTAAACACCACATCCCCATGAGTTTAAGGCTGTAAACTCATGGATGATGTTCTTAAGTGCTAAATGGTCTTATATCATTTTAGGGATGATGCTAGGTTTGGTTCTAAGGCAATAGAAAGGGATTAAATCAATCATAAGGACCATTTGACGAGTTTACGGCAGTAAACTATGAGTTTATGGCCGTAAACTCTCAACCACTCAATTCTTATGTGCTTTGAAGGTCATAGGTTAATCACAAGTGATTCTACTCATTTTTACAAGCCAAGGGGTGAATTTAGGGCACCATATAACCCATTTATAGGAGTTTACAGCCCAGGAACCCATTCTTGGAGGGTTTACGGCTGTGAACACCTAAGGGAAGGGTTTTCATTAAGTTTAAGGCTTCTAATCCATTTGTGGTTGCTTCTAGTTATTAGTTCATGGCTTAGGAGGTGTGTAAGTTGCATTTTAACACCTAAAAAGGAGTTTACTACCCATGAAAGGGTGTTTACAGCCCAAGCATGTTCCTGGGAAGTAAACTCATGTTTACTCCCCAAATGTTGAGTTTAAGGTGTTCTAAGTCCAATCCAATAAGTCCTTAAGCCATATCTAAGCTCCAATGGTGGTTTGGAAGGGTTTTAAGGCTCAAAAACCCCCTTTATATGTGTTCACGGCCCAAGAGTGTTCCAGGGCCGTAAACACATGTTTATGGTCCTAAATCATGATTTGAACATGAAAATGAAGGCTAAGGATGTTATACTAGAAGCTAGGATAGTTACCTTGGTGATTTGAAGCTTGAAATGAGTGATTTTTGGACCTAAATCTTGGATTGAGGAGAGAGGTTAGAGATAGAGAGAGTGAAAAGGATTCAAATGAGGCTTAAACCACTTTAAATATGGTTTGGATTTGAGACACGGTGGAATTCTACCCGATACTAACGTTAACCGAGGCTTTTGGTCGCACCCGATTAAGTTGTCGTCACCCGACATGGTCGAAACTAAAATTTTCTAATTACTAGTTTGGGACGTTTTCATGTGTTTCTAACATGTTTGGATACTTACAAGGTCAAAATAAAAGTCTTAACTTAATTGAACTAACCCAAAAACGAAATCGAAACAATTCGCTTAAGACGAGTTTTACGGACGGAACGGGTTGCGGTAATGGAATAACTTCGGGTTGTCACATTAGCCCCCCGTTAGAGGGAATTTCGTCCCGAAATTCAAAGATTAAGATACAAGTTATGGAAAAGGATGTGGATGTTTCTGTTGTATCGGGTCTTCGCACTCCCAAGTGAATTCAGGTTCTCGCTTGGAATTCCAGCGAACCTTCACTATCGAAACGTGGCTTTGTTTCATACGTTTGATTTCTCGGTCTATGGTCTCGATTTGTTCAAGAGGGATTAATAGGGTTTCATCGGACAGGCAGTTCTAAAGATTTGGGACATGGAAGAGAGGATGGATGTTTCTAAGTTTTGAAGGTACTCGGAGTTTGAAGACTACGGGATTGATCCGAACGAGGATCTTAAAGGGTCTAATGTACCACGAGTTAAGTTTTTCGTGCTTTCCATAGTGTATCCTGCCTTTCTAGGGCGAGACCATTAACATGACACGATCTCCATACTGGAATTCTATAGATTTCCGTTGTATATTGGCGTAACTTTTATGTCGATCTCGTGAAGCTTTCAATCGTTCTCGGATCTGGATGATTCTCTCGATGATTTCGCGGATGATTTCAGAACCAATGAGGGTACTACCGGGGAATCGACTCTTGGCTAGTTGCGTGTCTCCTACCTTGCCCTAACACAAGGGAATCTGTATCTTTTGACTGTAGAGGGTTCCAAATAGTGTAGTCTGGATACTGGTGTGATATCTGTTATTATACAAGGGCTCGATCAAAGGTAAAGGGGTATCCAAAGTCGTTCAATAATTTATGGCACATGCTCCTTGCATGTCTTCCATGACCTGAATAACTCTCTCACTATGTTCAGTTGTATGAGGATGATAAGTTGTACTCATGTCTAGCTTGGTTCCATGAGTTTTCTGAAGGAATCTGCCTAAATCTTGAGGTAAACCTGCTATCTCAACCAAAGATAATGGACGCAGGTATACTATGCAGTTGGACTACTTCTTGGATGTGGGTTCGTGTGAGTCTTTCCATCTTGAATGATTCTCTGATCGGAAGGAAGTGAGCGGATTTTATCGAAGTATTAACCATTTCCAAATGGTATCGTACTCACTCGGGAAAACTGGGTAACTTGATGGTGAAATCCATGTTGGTTATTTACCATTTCCATTCGGGTATTTAGGCTGCTGGAACAGTCCCCAAGGGTTTCTAACTAGGCTTCTCAGGTCTGAGCGAGTAAACGGGGACAGACAGTCATTGTCAATGTCTTAGTCTTGATGTCTAAGCTTTCCTTTTCGGCTAAGGGCGCTTCATGTTCATGTCTTTCTGATCGAAGATATGTTGTAGTCTCTTATGGTTAGTGAAATTCGCGTACTTGGTTCCATTGAGATCATGTCTCTCATTCTTCAGCGCAGGGGCTGCTTTTCCAAATTCCAAGTCGTGAGTTGTGTATTTAACTTCGTGTATCTTTTGTTTGTCTCAAAGCATGAACGACAACTTTTTCTTCTTCCCTAAGCACATGATCTAAACTCTAATTGGACATACTGCAAAGGAAAATAAAGTCCTCTGTTTCTTCTGGAAGGGACAGGTTAGGTGTGATGCATAAGTCTTACTTTAATGCTTGGAATGATGTATCTCACTTTTTACTCGAACAAAAAGGGTACACCTTTCTGTGTCAGAGTGGTTAAGGATTTGATGATTTTGGAAGAAATTTCTGAATGGGTCTGCAATAATAGCCGGTGAAACCCAAGAATTTTAACAGGTTTTCTATGGGTGTCTTCGGTACCGACGAATTCTCTATTGCTTCAACCTTATGAGGATCCACTCATATGTCTTCATCGCTCACTAAATGACCAAGGGAAAATGGTTTGACCGAAGGGTATCAATACGGACTCTTAATGATTATATCGAGTCCTGAATACTCTCTTCGAAACATTATCCTCGTGAACTTGTAGTTGATGATGCCTTGACCTAGGGTCTATCTTCGAGGAGTATCTAGCTCACTAAATTTGATCGAAGAAGTCATCTAATTAAGGAAAGAGGATATCGGTTTTGACGGTCAACTCATTAAGCCGACTGGATAACTCCTGCATTTCTGCTGGAGCAAAATGGTACGGGGATTTGGCTACGGAGGTAGTTCCAGGGATTAGGTTGATACGAGACTCGACTTGATGTTTGGAAGAAATTCTAGGGAGCTCTTCGGGAAGATATCAATGAATACTACAGTTTTCGGGGACGCTCTAGAGGTCTTTAACTTCTTGTTTCTCGCTGATTGCATGGACTAGGAATACCTGACACTCCTTTTGTAGAAGCTTTCGAGCTTTGGTACAGGAAATGATACGAAGATTTGAGCTAAGCTTGACACCATATATCATGAGGGTCCGGTCAGAGAGGAAATTAAGACAAATAACTTTTTCATAAAAAGTGTATCAGTATGATCAGGGCTCAATTAATACATGCCAAAGATAACATCAAAGCTCTTTATTGAAACTGACATCAGGTCAATGGAGAAAGAATGATTACTCAAGGTAAGGATACAGCTTGGGGATTAGTTGTTAGTGCACTCATTCTCACCGGTAACCATATTGACAGTGAATGTTTCGGTTATTAGACGAGGGCTATGTTTATGAAGATATTTGAATGAATGACTAATAAAACTTTCTTGACACTAGATTCGAAAAGGATGCGAGCATATGAATTGTCGAGAAGAAATATACCCGTGATGATGGTGGGATCAGCGGCTGCCTCCTCTTGCTTCATAGCTAAAACCATCACAGCATTGTTGATGTTTTTGTGGTTGTTGCTTTTGGACAATTTCGCTTGAAATGCCCGATTTCTCCACAACCATAACTGGCCCGATCAGTACTTGATCCGAAAGCTTGATTGATTAGTTGGGCTGGTTTCTACAGTTTCGTGTAAGGTGGTCCTTCTTGCCACAGTTGTTGCAGAGTCTTTCGCGACATGGCCCTGGAGTATGATGATGGTAGCTGCACTTTTCGCACCAAGGAACATTACCAGCATACCTAGTGGTAGGCACTTGAACTGTAGACACAGCAACAGGAGTAGTGGCAGCTTGAACTGCCACAGTTTCATGCCTCTTGGAGGGTCCTTGGGAACTCTGATCCTTTCGCTTTTTCCAAATAACCTTCTTACTCTTATCACCTTCATTCTGAAGCTCCTGAACATTTCCATGGTTTTGGGGGTCGGTGTTACTTCTTGGTCCACCGAACCTGTCAGGGTACAAATATGTCATTGCGGCCGTCACTGCAGCATTAACAGCCGTTTGAAACAAGACGAAGTCGAACGGAAGAGACTGTGGCGGCAGAGAGTTGTTTTTCCTTGAGTTGGGCCCTTTCTTTAGAGACATTTCGGTCTAAAATGATTAGGAAAAAGAGGATGGTAAGTCCTCTGCATTAAATCAAGAGATATGAAACAAGGGATATCTCTTTATGATAGACGTATAATTCCATTAAGCGATAAAGCAGGAATGAATTATCAAGGCAGATAAACTATCGCTAAAGGAATGATCGAGGGGCAACGCTTGAATGAGAATTTTCTACAACAAAGTTGCATCTAGAAATAGTCCCATAGTATTTCATGATTCGCTGTGACGACGACTCGTTGTTTGGGGTATTTGGGTAACTTTTAGGCATGCCGAACACCACAGTCACTCCCAGGCACATGTTGATCAGACTATATTGATCCTAGACACGACTACATAACTGCCCAGGTTTAACCGCAACGTACAACACCCATTTACTTATGTTTTGTTCTACTTGTAGTTACGGATCTCGGCGGTTATGTATACTTGTATGTTTTTGAAAATACTTATATTTTGAAGTATACTTTTAGTTCAGAGCACTTAGGCCCCTTAATGTTTATAGTCTTATACCATGTAAGGTTTGGTATACTCAGTTCACTATAAACAAGGGTCTGATACCAATCTGTCACACCCCGAAACCCAGGGCGGAAACGTTCCGGGGCGGAGGTGACTTCATGTGAATATCATAACCAATGTACATAATAAGCGAAGTACAACACAAAACATTACATTACATAGATTCATTACATCAGTTTGAAAGTAAAGTAATACAATTTTCATAGATACATAAGTTTAAAGAAAAGAAAGATGTGACTTCCATACGCTCCGTCTTCAAAAGAACGTGGGATACCTGTGTAACGACCAAAAATTTCAACAATTTTCAACTTTTCAAAAACAACCCATTTTCATAATGTTATTACAAAAAGGTTTTCAATACATTTATTATCAGAGTATTCCCAGAACCATAACATAAAACATAAACGCGAGGAGTGGTACGATCACGCCTTTGCCTCACCACGGTCTCCTGAAGAACCTGAAAAACATTAAACCACAACCGTAAGCCCGAAAGCTTAGTGAGATACCCCCAAAATACCAACCACATATACCATACTCACATGACATGCTATATCATAACAAATAATAGAACAACCATGCATTTCGGGTCTACTGTGTGACTGGTCCGCCGTATCGGGCCTTCAGTCCACTTGGTCCACCCTCCGAGTCTAGTCATGTCCCTTGAGTCTACAGTGTGGTTGGTCCGCCCGCACCGGCCTTCAACCCACCTGGTCCACTCTCTGAGTCTACAGTATGACTGGTCCGCCCGCATCGGGCCTTCAGTCGGCCTGGTCCACTCTCCAAGCCTCGGCACGTCTGGTCCGCCCTCGTGGGGCCTACAGCCTATCCGGACTGCTCGGTGGGCCTTCGGAATAACCGGTCTGCCCTGGGTATGTTGGCCTACAGCACACAGCAAGTCCCACCTCAACCCAACCCCAATCAAACAACCATGTGCACATAAACATAAAATCATATAAAAATTCACATCCAATCAAACCGATCGAGCAGATCACGTATCATAACATACTCTAAACAGGATACCGACCTAACAGGTCTCTAGCATATACCATCCTAATACTCGGATGAAACATAGCAAGGCAACCACATAACAACAATACCCGGATTACAATCCGATAAAGGGCCGACCTTGGTGCCTTAGACCCTGTTGATATAGTGAGGATAACTCACCTCGCGATTGCCAAAACTCTGAACAAAAGAAGCAGATTCCCAAATCACCGACTCACCGAAAATCCTAAACTAGCCAACATAGAAAAAATAATCATTAGGCCAATATCCACTTATTGGGCCAAGGCCAAAGTCCAATTCTCCTACAAATCCCAATATTGGCCCAATTTACTAAATTGGGCCCTCCTCACCAAATGGGCCTAGATCCAAGGTCCATAATAATTAGTGAGTCCATAATACTCCTTCCATAAAGTCCAGATACGGCCCAAAAATCCAACAGCTCAAAAACAGCTCAATCTCTAAGGCCCACAAAGAAAACCCAACAGAGAGAGTACGTTGGGCATACAACATTGATTTGCAAATGGGAATCGGGGTACTGACTCGCTACGTGGGGCGTACTCATAGGTTACGCGGGGCGTAACCTCACTGCTCAACAACATCTCATAACATCTTAATGGTTTAAGCTCTTAAGCCCAAACTTCAGATCATTAGGCCAAATATGCATAGGATCCATAAACTCACAAACTTTATCACCTGGGACATCCATAAAGCTCTTAATCCAAGGTCTTAATCCATTAAGACCTACTTATCTCACACATGGAACAACCACAGCCCTTGGGACCTCATTTTTCTCACTCAAGACCTCTCCGAAGGTCTGAAAGGACAAATAATCTTGACCAACTTGAAACATGCAACAAGATGAGGACTTTTGGGACAAGAATGGTGTCAACGCTTTACAACACATAGATCTACACAATATAAATGCCAAGCAAGAAGCTTTATACCTCAGATTGGCCCAAAAGGATGATGTCTTTCCAGATCTAAAAGCTCCAACCGTTCCTCTCCTTCTTTGACAACTTCTCCTTTCTTTCTTTATGCTTTCCCTTTGCTAATCCAAGCTTTCCAAGACCAAACACACCCAAAAAACGAGGTGGGACGGCTATCTAGGGTTTCTGAGGTTAAGAGAGTGATTATGGAGGCTAAGGAGGAAACCTTTGTGTTCCTTATATAGTGGTTGTCTTAAATTTAGGGTTTTGGGATTCTGAGAGTATGTTGGGCGTACCTCTAGTACGTTGGGTGTACTCGACCTTGCCCCCACGTTCATTTACCCAATTACGCTGGGCGTAACCTAGCCTACGCTGGGCGTACCCAACATGTCCCTTTTCTTCATACTTGGTCTTCCCTTTCCACTTTTCCCATTAAGAGCTACAATCGATATTATCTTCGAAATGCCGTAACTCCTCTACTCTAAACCCGCTCCCAATAAACTTTACATTCACACAAGAGTGGCGAGAAGCCCTATTGTTGGGCTGTAGATAGTTTTTATGTTGCGTCTTTTGGGCTCGTAGATTAGCCTTGTATTCTCCGGTTTGGGCCTGTCCAACCGAGAGCCTTTTATGTATTGTATATAAGTTTAATGCTTGCATGCATATTAGGTTAAGATTCTAGAGAGATTATCGATACAGCGATTGATCAAGAGTATAACATTTTTCTGTAATCGTTCTTGTAATCTTCTAATCCTTTACAGTTGATGTTCTTAATCGAGCTCTTCTAAGGATTTTATTTAATCATTCGACAAGATTGATTCAAGCTGTTTTGTTCTTAATATTGCGTTCTGGTTTGCTATTATTATTGCGTTCTTGCTGTTTCTTATTCATATACTTGTTCAAGATCTAATCGATCTTCATAGATTAAAAGTTGTTTTAATCCCATCATTTGGTATCAGAGCGGGAGGCTGTGTAATCGATACACATCTTTTCTGTGAAAAAGGTTTCCATTAGGGTTTTTCCGCAATCATTGATATTTATTGAGCCGTCATCTTAATTGACGTATCTTAATATTTATTGTTTTGCCCTAATCTGCTTTATTACAAGTCTGATCTTTGAACAGGTTTGTACGATCATAATGGACGCTATGCAATCAAACCCCATTAATATTTCCAACAGCATCGGTTCGACGACAAAGATTCCAATCTTATACACCCATGACTATGAAGTATGGGCGCCTCATTTTGAAGATTACGTGATTGGATCGGAGGACAATGGTTATCTCATATGGGAAGCCATTATCAATGGACCGTTTTCACATTCTGCAACATCCAGAATCATTAAGACGCAAAAAGAGTACAACGATCTGCTTAAGGACGTGACGGATATTGCACAAGATGAAAAAGACAAATTTCAATGCAATATTAAGGCGCTGAGGTTGATCAGATTCGCCCTTCAGTCCGACACATTCAGACTAGTCAGCTCATGCACTACGGCGAAGGAAGTATGGGATAGACTTCGCGAACTGTATTCCACAGACGAAGATCTTGAACATTCCATCCAAACCTTGCTTCTATCTGAGTTTGGTGAATTCAGGCAAGGGGCCGAAGAATCAGTGACCCAGACGTTTGATCGCTTCAATCATCTTCTCAGCAAGATGATCAAACACGACATTGAAAGGAAGCTCATCGAACAAAAGGTTACCTTCTTGAACGGACTGAGATCTGAATGGAGAGTAGTTGTTTCCACAGTCAAAGCCCATGAACAGTTTAAATCTTACTCTTTGGCGAAACTGGTGGGTATTTTAAAGTCGCAAGAGAAGATTGTGGTTCAAGAGAAGAATGTTGTTTCTAGTCTTGGTTCGTTGGCCCTCCTATCTAAAAGTAAAGCTGTGATGGAGGATGAAGAGCTCAACTTGGAAGAATATGACCTCACAACTGAGGATTATGCCATGATGGTATCCAATCCTAAGAGGTTCATAAAGAAGAGATTCCCCAGCAACAAAAACCGAAACTGGCAGGGGAGTTACAGCTCTGAAAAAGCAAACAATGAACCGAAGGCTGAGGAGCCCAAGAAGGAACCGAAAGCAGATGGCGATTCCGGAGTAAGCTGTTTCTATTGTGGTGGCAAGAACCACTATGCTAAGGACTGTGTTCTTAAGAAGATGGCTGAAAAGGACGATGGAAAGGATGAGGAAGCCGTGCTGCAGAAGAGATTGGATGAGTTGAGAAAGAAGAAGTCTACCGCTAACCCTTCTGTTAATGCTCTTATTGTGCAGGGTTCGGTTAATGACGATGAGTTCGGTAGCACAGAAGTTTGGTCTACTGACTCAGAAGACGAAGAAGTGAGGAAGCCCACTCATGGAAGGGCTTATGTGGCTAAGGAGGAAAGCAGTGGTGGAAAATGTTTCATGGTAACTGACGTATCTCAAAAGAGGGGATACAATACCGATGGAGGAAGCAATGGACCGAAGGTGCAGGAGGACATGTGCTTTACGGCCAAACCACTCAGCCAGCAGTTCAATGAGCTCGATGAACTGATAAAGAAGGTACAATCTGTTTTTATTTCATCTAAAGTACCATCATCCTCATATGAGAAAGAATTAAAAAATGTTAATACAAGAATTTCTCATTTAGATAGTAGCTTAACTCAAACTCGAGTCACCAATTCTAACCTAACTGATCAATTAAGCAGGGTGGCGTCGAAGAGTGAGGAGCGGCGAATGTGGATTGAGTTAAAAGAGTCGGAATTAGTTAAAGTTAAAGACGAAAACATTTATTTGCAGAGAGACAATTTGAAATTGTTAAAACAACGAAATGTGTTTTGTTTAATAGCTAAACGTTTATATTCCAATATTACTCAACTTCACTTGGATTGTGAGATAGGCCAAAAGATCCATCGCATGATTTTTCCCTTCCTAGAATTTAAGGAGGATGAAATCGATGTCGAAGCCTACAAATGTGAGAGTGTGATATCATCTGATGATGTCAATCCGACTTACATGTATGGACTGGACAAAATTGAGTCCTTCATTAAATCCAAAGACCACAAGGACATGCTCAAAAATCTTTTGGACGAAAATGACCGACTTAAACTGAGAACCGAAACCATGCAAAAATTTGACTCCCTAAACGCCAACGTAAGCTCAGAAAATAAAATAGATGTTGAAAATGCATCTGAGCTTAACGAGGACGAAAACATGAGTGAAATTTCTGTAGAGGATACGGTTGACTGCTCAGAATTCGTTAAAAGCGAAACTAAAAACCACAAAAATCTTATCTCTGAAAATTCTGTGGAATTCGCTAGACTGTCCTAACAAAAGTCCCCGAAACTGCTTGAAAAAGCTGTCGTGTATCAAAAGGTCAGGACCACTCTGAATCAGGTATACAAGGTGACTGGAGTAACCGAACATCAAACAGCTGAACTCACAGCTATTGTCAATGAAGACAATGCTGATGGCTGTGATGAGTATTTCTGGGAAGGTCCTATTGATAATGCAAACGAAACCGTTGGCCTGTCTGAAAGAACCTCCTGGATGAGCAAAGGAAGATACATCCCTGAACCATTGAATAAACCTGATAACTTCAGTGAACCAAGCACCAGTGGTACGAAAGATATTCCTCAAGAGGATGATTGTTCAGCAAAAGAAGACATACCCTCTACTCCAATAGCTCGTAGTGAAACTTCATCAGATACTCCCTCCACTTCTTCAGGGCAAACTGAATCTTCTTCAGACATTCCATCTGCTCCCTCGGCTCAAAGAAAAACTCCTGAAGTTCAAAAGGAACCAGCCAAGGTGACAACAAAAACGAAAGCGAACGTTCATCATCAACCCAAGCAGATGAGGGATAGGAAGATAGAAAGGAACCAAAGATACAGGAAAAACCTTTCTGAAAGGAAACAATTCTGGCACTCCCAGAATGCATACTATTCACACAAGGACAAGAATCTGAAGTATGAAAACAATCCTGTAAGAAAGCCCGACAGCTCCAACAACCGAAAGCCAAGGTTCAGTTCGCAAGAAAATACCAACCGAAAGCCAAGGTTCGGTTCGCAAGAAAACACCAACCGAAAGCAAAGGTTCGGTTCTGAAAAGGATTTCAACAGAAACCAAAGATTCGGTTCCAAGAACAACTCCAACCGAACTCAGGGGTTCGGCTCTGAAGTCAGACGAGAACATGACTCGAAGGTTAGCCCCTCTAATGATCAAAAGCAAAAGGGTCACCTAGAGTCATCAGCCAGGAAGTCCTCCCCATCCAAACTCTCTCATTCTAATTCTTCTCGTTCTTCTACTTCCACTCATTCTTCTCCATCTTGCTCCAAAGCTAATCTTGCATACTCTCAAAAACCTCATCTATCAGCTGAACAGAAGGGAAAGCAGAAGGTCGATGAATCCAAACCTGAGTCCAAAGCGAACAAACCCAATCCTAACAAAATAAAAGTCTTCACCATTAAAAGGAAAGATGAAACAACTCTAATTAAAAGAATATATCTAGTTGACATCTCTCTTACTATTAGCTTCCATGAAAACCTCACATGGACCCAAGAAACTATGGGTTCCTAAATCTGCTTAATTTTTGCAGGTTATAAGTGACGAGTAGTTTGACGAAGAATGGTACATCGACAGTGGCTGCTCGCGTCACATGACAGGGAGGAAAGAGGAACTCAGGGAATACAGATCTCTTACAAATGGTGGCAACGTTAAGTTTGGAAATAACTCTTTCGGCACCATAAAGGGATACGGTATGATAACAAATAGTGATTTTACCATAAGGAAGGTGGCCTATGTAGAAGGACTTCAACACAACCTCATCAGTGTATCTCAGCTTGTTGGAGGTACAGGTCTCAAAGTTTCATTCGATGATGAAGGTTCTGAAATCATAGAGAAAAAGACAAAGAAAGTGATTCTGAAGTCAGAGCGAAAGGGTGAAATGTTTCCTCTAAACATGAAACCCATCAAAGGAAACCCATCCATATGTCTGCTATCAAAAGCTCAATCCGACGAAAGCTGGTTGTGGCACCGAAGACTCTCTCATCTCAATTTCAAAGATATCAACCGACTTGTCACTGGAGGTCATGTTAGGGGCCTTCAACTGCTAAAGTTTGACAGAGAGCATTTGTGTGCTGCATGCGAAATGGGAAAGCAGAGTCGTCAAAGTCATCCATCCATAATTAACACAAAAGTTGTTGAACCACTCGAACTGCTTCATATCGATTTGTGTGGTCCTTCATCTATCGAAAGCATCGGTGGTAGCAAGTATATTCTTGTTATCGTTGATGACTTCTCACGATTTACATGGGTGTTCTTTCTAAAGCTCAAATCTGAAGCGACTCAAAAGCTGAAGGTGTTTATCAAGCAAATTGAAGTCCAGCTCAAAAAGGTCGTTCGAAACATCAGGAGCGACAATGGTCTCGAATTCAAGAACAAAGAGTTTGAAGAGTTTCTTGCAGAAAAGGGGATCAGTCATAATTTCTCAGCTCCCTACACACCACAACAGAACAGCATAGTCGAAAGACGAAACCGATCCTTGTGTGAAGCTGCCCGAACTGTGTTAAGTTTCGCTTCCTTACCTCTTTATTTTTGGGCTGACGCTATTGCTGTTGCTTGTTATACACAGAACAGGTCCTATCTCAATAAGCGATTCACGCTCACACCATATGAGATAATAAATAACAGAAAACCCAACGTGAAATTTTTCCATGTGTTTGGCTCAAGGTGTTTCATCTTTAACTCTAAAGAACACCGCAACAAGTTTGATGTCAAAGCTGACGAGGGAATCTTTCTGGGTTACTCACTCACTTCAAAGGCGTACAGGGTCCTAAACAAACGATCAAGAAGGATTGAAGAGACATACTATGTGACCTTCGACGATAGCTATGTCAAGAAGCTACAGGCCATAGATGACACTGCCAGGGAAATCTTTCCTCAAACTGGTCAAGTCACAGTCTCAATCGCCAATATGTACGAGAATTTTCTGGATCTCTTTGACGAACCGGAAAAAGCTTCTCTCTCAGAAGCAGGTGCAGCCGACAACAAAATAGATCATATGAAGCAGATGGTTGAAGATGCTGCAAGAAGAATGCATGAAGGAGAATCGCCCACTGATGAATCTCCAACCAACAATGCTTCAGTCGAGGGGGAGCCAAGTACTCAAGTCGAGGGGGAGCCAAGCTCACAAGTCCAGGGGGAGCCAAGCTCTACTACTTCAACCGAAGGTCCTTCAACAACCGAAGGTACCTCTCCAACCGAAGATCCCTCTCCAAGCGAAGGTGCTTCAACGCCTGAAAATCCAGCACCACAAGAAACCCCTGAACCTCATGTTTCTCAAGACTCATCAATTGAGGGGGAGCATGATGATCTGACGCTTGATTACGATAGCCAATCTGAGCCAGAAGAGATGATCAATGCTGAACTAGATCCAACCTTCGATCCAAATTACCCTCCTCTTACCAAATGGACCAGAGATCATCCCATCTCTCAAGTAGTTGGTGATGTATCTGAAAAGGTTCTGACCCGATCTCAACTGAAGGCAAAACAGACATCCTTATTTTCAAAGGTTGAGTTTTGTATGTTTAACTCATTCGTATCAAAAGTTGAACCGAAGACAGTGAATACTGCCCTCGATCACTCTGATTGGGTTCAAGCAATGCAAGACGAACTGAACGAGTTTGAAAGGAACAAAGTCTGGCGCCTCATTCCAACGCCTCCAGATGCTTCGGTTGTTGGTCTTAAATGGGTTTTCAGAAATAAAATGGACAAGGAAGGTAATGTCATAAGGAACAAGGCTCGTCTGGTGGTCAAGGGATACTGTCAGGAGGAAGGAATAGATTACGAAGAGACGTTCGCTCCAGTAGCTAGGCTAGAATCTGTTAGAATATTTCTGGCTTATGCTGCTCACAAAAACTTTGAGGTTTTCCAAATGGACGTCAAGTGTGCGTTTCTCTATGGAGAACTTGAAGAAACTGTGTATGTGGAGCAACCTCCTGGGTTCGTGAATGAAAAGCATCCAAATCATTGCTACATTCTGGATAAAGCTGTGTACGGCCTCAAACAAGCTCCGAGAGCCTGGTATGAAACGCTTACAAAATTTTTAAAGATGTCCAAATTCAAACAAGGTTCGGTTGACCCAACCTTCTTTTGCAAAAAGGAAGGTAACCACCTTATGATAGTTCAAATTTATGTCGATGACATCATCTTTGGCTCCACGAATCCCAGCTTAACAGCTGAATTCAGAAAGTTGATGGAGACTAAGTTTGAAATGAGCTCAATGGGTCCTATTAACTTTTTCCTTGGTTTAAACATAAGACAGGGACCCGAAGGCATCTTTATCAATCAGGAAGCTTACACAAAGACTCTCCTAGCAAAGTTTTGAATGATGGGAGACTCAAAAGTCAAAGTCCCAATGGCATTCGGCACCAACCTGACCCCATCTCTTGACAAACCGGCTGTCGACATCACGCTCTATCGTCAAATGATAGGCTCATTGATGTATCTAACTGCTAGCAGGCCTGATATCATGTTTTCTGTGTGTTATTGTGCTCGATTTCAGGCTAACCCACGCGAACCTCACATGCTGGCAGTAAAGAACATCCTACGCTATCTCAAGCGAACCACCTCCTTAGGTCTGTGGTATCCATCCAATTCTGGCTTCTTCGTTCAAGCCTATTCTGATGCTGACCTTGGAGGATGTGGACTCGACCGCAAAAGCACAACTGGTGGCTGTCAATTTCTTGATGGGAAATTGGTCAGCTGGCAATCCAAGAAACAAACGTGTGTGTCGCTGTCCACTGCTGAAGCGGAATATATTGTTGCTGCATCCTGCACATCACAAGTGATTTGGATTCAGAGTCAACTTCGAGACTATGGACTCAATATGAAGAAGATCCCACTATATTGTGACTCTGAAAGTGCAATTAGGATCTGTCATAACCCAGTGCAACACTCTAAAACCAAACACATAGCACTGAGGTATCACTTCATCAAAGATCATGTGGAAGATGGTAATGTCGAAGTTCACTTCGTAAGAACCACTGATCAACTGGCTGACGTCTTTACCAAAGCTCTTCCAGAAGCATCATTCAATAAAATATTGCAAGGGCTAGGAATGATGGAATCAGAGTCAGTTCCTCACACTACCTATCAATCTCAACCGTAATAAGCGAAACCAACCGAACGTTCGGGTTCAGTTCAATCATCTGACTCGCTCATCACCTCAAAGGTAGTCTTTCTATGTTGTATATCTCTTGTACCATTTTGGTTTTCTCTATGTTAAAAGTATTTATTTCTTTTGTATCTAAAATTCTTACTTTCTCAAAATTTTCCAAAACCGGAACCAACTGAAGGTTCGGGTTCGGTTTTTCAAAATTTTGTGGAACCGAAACTAACCGAAGGTTCGGGTTCGGTTTTTCAAAATTTTGTGGAACCGAAACTAACCGAAGGTTCGGGTTCGGTTTTTCAAAATTTTGTGGAACCGAAACCAACCGAAGGTTCGGGTTCGGTATTTCAACATTTTGTGGAACCGAAACCAACCGAAGGTTCGGGTTCGGTTTTTCAAAATTTTCCTGAACCGAAACCAACCGAACGCTCGGGTTCGGTTCTTCAATCTTTTTCCTAGTTTTTTTTTTAATTGTTCTTTTTTTACTCTTTGATATTTTTTTTTAGGTCTTATTTTTAATTTTTTTATTATTATTTATTTTTATTATTTTTTTTTATATAAATTTCAAAAACTCCAAAAATATTTTCTTTCATTTCTCTTTTTGTGCTCGTTTGTTCATGAGGATATATTTGATAAATTACTTAAGTGTCCCTAGAAGCATGCTGCTGTATGTGTCCCAAGCCTCATAAGATTTTGAATAATTGCCTTCATGACCCGGTATACACAAACCTTGTCTTCCCAATAAGGCTAACTCATTTATTCTAATCGTGAGCTACCTCACACTCTTCTCACATGAGTTAAGAGTCTCCTGCTTGGTCCTTACTTTCACGGCAGAGGTACTATGTTTTCTTTCACCATCCCCACTACACGTCTCCATTACATTCGTTTCATCCCTGTAACCCCTGAGACTCTCAGAATCTGCCACTGAGGTTTATGGTTACACAACATCTGTGTTTATGATCTTAGTTTCGTGCCACTACGAGCTAAGTGAAACCCAAAATTCAACACCAACGAATTGACGGTGACCAATTAACTTGATCAAGTTTTCACCACTGAATTGACGAATGTCCCTTCATGGAATCTCAAATTTTCTTTTGCGTGATCCCAATGAAATTGTTACACACCATAACATTTCTTCCCAAGGGATCCAGTTTTTAAAATATTTATTTGAGATTTCATATTAATCCAAGCCACTACAAAATCAACTCCAACCTACTTGTTCAACAGACTACACCGGTCTCACAAGTACTTTGTTCACATTCGTTCTTATATCAAGAATTGAATTGTTGAATCAAAGCGAAACTACCCTTAATTAGCCAAATTTAAAGAAGCCTTTCAACATTTCTTAATAAATGTTTGATCGTCATTCAACGGGATTCCACACTAACACTTTGAGGTCTCTCTTGATTTTGAAGGAAGAGATTCGTGCCCGGGATCATCAGTTTCGTGTCATACTTGACATCACAGATTATCCTAAAAAGAGTTGCTTTATTTCTTTATCTTGTACACTCTTGGCACGAAAATCCTAGATTTTCAAAAATTCCGTTACTAATTATTTTACAGGCTGGTTTATTACTAAGGGATTACTAATGAAGTTGTGGCCAAAAATTAGCCACGTGGGTCATTAATTGAAAACAGCTGTTTAAAAAGGGGAAAAGACAAAATGTTGCTGACTCGGCGGGAGTTAAATGGATAGAAATTCAAACGACGGTAAAAAGGAGGGCGCGTGAATTTGAAACGGCCGCGCTTTTTCTGACACTTGAGGACGCGTGTGCAATATCGAAGCGTCACACCTCTGGAGTTACAGGCGCGTGTGGAAATGGAAACGGTTCCTTTCTCTGAACCGGCGCTTATTGGGCGGCGTAATCCTAGGACTCTGACACTCTCTCTCCTACGTGATCATCGCACGCCCCAACTGTCACCAATCAGTCACACAAAAACCCGTTTCATATTTCCATAAGAGATTTGAAACGATTTTTCTCTCTCCTCTCCCACTATAAAAACCCATCAACACCACCTTTTACCTCTTTACTGCCCCCATAATTCCCAAAGCAAAATTACTCCCAAAACACTCTCCCGTTCTTCTTCTTCTCCACACCTGCAACAATGGCTGAATCTTCATCTGTTCATGCCACTTCTCAGATTCTTCCCATCAGACCTCAACAATGCCTCGTCATTGATCTGAACCCACTGGCCTATGATCCCTACATGTCGCCGGTTATCGAATGCCTCAAGTACTCCCAGCTTGCTCCGGCATTGTCCAGAATTGAAACGGTGCCACTGGTGGCTCTATCTCAGGTCTATGCGACGGCCTACTACGACAAGGGCGTCGACCGGGTATTCTTTGAAGTGGGAGATCACAAGACTTCCATTTCTCGCCCCCGTTTCTGCACTTTGTTAGGGTTTGCCACTGACTCATCGCGAGTTAACCCGGAGACGATTCCGGTTGGAATGTTCTACAGCATGTTCTACAGCATGGGCTACACGGAAGTTCTCACCTCCGTCGCCAGGTTCAAGAAGTCATGCCTACCGCCCCAGTGGAATGGGTTATTTACAGTTCTCTTCAAGGGACTGTCAGAGAGGAGCTCAGGATCTGACGGTGCAAGTCGTCTTTTTCTTTCTATCATGTACGGAGTGTACAATGGGATAAACCTGGATTATGGGTTTGTCCTCTGGCAACAGCTGCTTCAGAGCCTCTCTTCTACTTCTCGACACTCCGAGGTGTCGCTGGCCCGGTTTTGGATCTTGATCACAAGATGGGCTATGGACAGGTTTGATGTCCCAACTGCTGATGGTGCATCGATGTCTTCTATTGGTACGTTCCATACCAAGAAGATCATCGTCTCGGATGCATCAAAATTCTCCTTCATTGGCTCCATCCCGGAGACTATGTATGGAAGTGTGCCTTCAGACAGCAGTATGATCAAGGCGATCAAGGAGTTAGGGCCATCTGGTCTGAGGGAGCTGACATCGGACATGCTGCGCTCGATTCATGATGCCGACAAACCGGTGGCCAGGGGTAAGAAGGCAGACAAGGGGAAGAAACCATCCAAAGCCCCAAAACCTTCTCCCAAGAAGCGCAAACAACCGAAGGCTGCTTCATCCCCACAACCGAAAAGGAGGAAGACCCAACAAAAGCGAAAGCTCGTCATTCCCTCCTCCTCAAGTGAATCCGAAGGTGGGAGTTCAGACTCTGAGGGATCCCAAGGAGACGAATCTCCTCAGCGAGGTAACACACCCCCTCGCTCACCAACCCCGGAGATGGAACTTCATCAATCCCCAGTTCCTTCCCCTCCACCCACAATCCCTATTTCCATTCCCACCATAAACCCCACAATTCCCCCAATCTCTATCCCTATACCTCCACCCATATTCACCACATCAACCGAAACACCACCTGTTACCGAAACCCAACAGTAACCGAACCTCCTCAAACCCATACACAACTACCCCCCGAAACAAACCCCCCACCCACTCAACCAGAACCAACCAAACCCATAACACCCCCAGCTTCTCCACCACCTCAATCTCCAGAAGACGCCTCCGATGGCGGTGATCAATACCTTGGGGGTGATCACATGAACTTCGATTCGGTCTACTTTAGTCCGTTTCAAGTTCAGAGTGATGAGGAGGATGATGCTCCTGTCACACGGAAGCATCTTCGTGAGCTTAACGAGAAGATTGATCAACTTCTCGCCTCCTCTTCCAACCAGCAGTCCTCTTTGTCTGAAGCTGCCCTTCAGAAAATCGTTGACGCCTTCTCCCGGGCTCAACATGATTCAATGGCCTCAGCAACTGCTGCGATAGACGCCTCCACCCGAGCCTGTGAGGCAGCGACCGAAAAAGTCGATAAACTATTCAATGACGCTTCCATCCTGCTGCAGTCTATGCAGGAAAATGCCGAAGCACGAAAACAACTCTGGAACCAGTTGTTCATCAATTGGCCCAGTTTGTAAAGACGGAGTTATCCTCGTTCGCTACCCTCAGACATAACCTTAGTGACGACAACTCGGCACTTCGTGCCTCCATCGATGCCCGCTTGGCAAAGCTACAAGAGGATCTTGCGGCTGAAAATTCACTGATGGACGTCCTGGCGAGTAAGACTACCGCCCTTAAGGTCAAGAGCACCCAATTTTCCAACTCCCAGCAACAACTGGAAGCTCTTCGATCCGAGAGGGAGGTCATAAAGACGTGTGTTTCGGATGTCCATGCCGCTCTCTCAAACATCCTGGAAGCACACGACCCCATCCTTAATCACTCAGTGAGGCGTACCCTCGCTGAGAAACTCTCTCCGGCCATGGACCTCTTGAGTAAAATTGAAGGCCTACCCAGTTTCATGTCCATTCCGAAACAAGGGGGAGATGAGAAGAAAGGATCGAAACCCCCTCCTTCCTCAAAAGCAACTCACACAACCGAACCACCCCCAACTGGTCATGTCTCGGGTTCGGGTGTGAAGGACAAGGCCAAAAACATTGCAGAGGGAGGAGATGAAGATGAAGATGAAGACAAGGAGACTATTGCGGACATGTTAAAGACAAAGAACAGTCGCAATACTGATGACGATGTCAGTCGTGTGGCACGTGAAGCTGAAGAAGCCGAACGTAAACAAAAAGAAGCCCACGATCTCCTTGAGAGCCGAAAGCTGCTCTTCCCTGCCTGGACCAGGGATCGCATGATAAAAGAGGCCATAGAGACTCCAAGCATACTATGGCTCGAGCCGGTGATATCATTCGACTGCAACAACTCGGTCGATTCGCAGTTTGATATGCCGCTGACTCGAAAGGCGTTCATCTTCCACGCCTTCTCTAACATTTTCGAAGTTCCGCATCCGAACGATGAGCTTGACAGGGAGCTCATTGACTTCTACCTGGAGGCCGCTCGCCCTCAATACCTTACATGGAGCGCCTAGAAGATCGTCAGTGTTCGAGTGCTGAAGCCTTATGCCGTGGGGAGATTCACTAACGTAAAGTTCAAGCTCATCCGAGGATCTGCAAGAACTGCTCACATGATCACCCTGGCAGATCTACCCAATCTGAACCCTCATGATTGGATAGTCTTGTACAATATCCTGCTGACAAATGAATCAGAATTTGGTCCCATCATAGACCATGTCAAAAGGATGCTGGCATGCTACATCATGGAGGTGGCCCTAATGGATCAGGAGGTTGCCACAGTTTTTAAGAAGAAACTGAAAGTCAAACCTGTGGGATCGGCCAGTGATCTAAATCAAATGCAAATGGGCAAGATAGATCCGAGGCAAAACTCTGTGATGTTCACTAGAGCCGAAGGACAGAAATGTCTCTTCGCTTTAGCTGACAAACATCTTTACACTACAACTTGCTTGGAGCACATCTTATTCATCATCAAGCAGTGTAAAGACAATTCGGCTGATGATATCAAGTACTTCAATGATATGATCAATTGGTACGTTCGGTTTAGACAGACCATCCTTTCCATAACCAAATGTCTGTTTAACACCATAAAGAAGAAGGTACCAGCTTCAGCCGCCGGCCCAAGCAAGAAGTGAAGGTCTCGCTCCAAATTGACGCAAAGGGGGAGATTGTTGGGCTGTAGATAGTTTTTATGTTGCGTCTTTTGGGCTCGTAGATTAGCCTTGTATTCTCCGGTTTGGGCCTGTCCAATCGAGAGCCTTTTATGTATTGTATATAAGTTTAATGCTTGCATGCATATTAGGTTAAGATTCTAGAGAGATTATCGATACAGCGATTGATCAAGAGTATAACATTTTTCTGTAATCGTTCTTGTAATCTTCTAATCCTTTACAGTTGATGTTCTTAATCGAGCTCTTCTAAGGATTTTATTTAATCATTCGACACGATTGATTCAAGCTGTTTTGTTCTTAATATTGCGTTCTGGTTTGCTATTATTATTGCGTTCTTGCTGTTTCTTATTCATATACTTGTTCAAGATCTAATCGATCTTCATAGATTAAAAGTTGTTTTAATCCCATCACCTATGCTTCTATCAACATACACCAGTCCAAAACCTTCTCAGATAAAACCCGTTTCCCATAAAAGGACCAAAATTACCCTTCCTCTTAAATCTCAGGGACTCATAAATAAATACTTTAAGAATGGGGCATTACAATTCTCCCCCACTTAAATTAGGCTTCGTCCTCGAAGCCTACGACAACTCTACTCCAGAACTACTCCCGCAATGCACCACCTGGCATTCACTGGACCAGGTTCCTCAAGACACAACCATCGAAACCCAAAACCCAACTTTCCCTTTCTTGCTGACAGGATGATACATCCCTCAGGATGAATTTCTACAACATACACAATTCCTTGATCAAGATCAACTAGGAGTCCGAGACTCCATCCCTGTATCCCTTCCGGGCCTCTTGTCTCTACACCCTCGGGATTCCTTCCGTGACATCAGCAGACATCCAATCCGGATGTGACTCCATACCATTGCCGCAAACCCGCTACTTAATGACCATAATTGAAACACTCCAATCATAGCTTCGTACTACTACCCACACTTCCGTGAACTTACACTTGGCTGCCTTGATACTACCACAAGTGCCATGGTGCTCACTCAATACTACATCGTTCTCTTATAGCATAACCGCTATCCTATGCTCCACACATACTCTGGATCCACTCGCAAAGACTCTCAAGTCCATGCTCGACCTCCCACCATGATCAATACCCGGGGCCAGACCTTCTAACGCTAACATATCGCGACATACTCAATCCATTTCCTCGCACCGATCTAACGACACATGCAGAGTCTTCAGCATGACTGGACCGCCTTACTAGGCCTTCAGCCAAACTGGACCACTCTCAGAACCTTCAGCAGACCTGGATCGCCCTCCATGGCCTTTAGCCAGGTTGGATCGTTCTCCGAGCCTTCGGCATGATTGGTACGCCTACCGACCTTTAGTCTATAAGGACCGCTCAACTAGCAATCAACATTTCGAGTTACTCCTTCGGGAAACTCCTCCCATGCATACTTCTCTAGCCCTCTAGGGGTTCCGAACTCTACCTCCATCCCACATACTTAGTCCCGACCTGATCCCAGGCCTTCCACAATCAATCACCCCTGGTCTGTATCCCGCCCCGCACGCCTGCCACTTACTCATACCAGTTGTAACAGCCCGGATTTCCATGTATCTTTTATGTTTATGATTTTGGTGTTTTGAGAGGGGACTAGGCGAGTTGGAGCTTAGACTCGCCGAGTAGGATCGCGGATCCGGTCGCGGGTTCGCGCCTGGACTCGGCGAGTCCAGGATATGGACTCGGCGAGTCCGTGCTGTTTAATGAAACCCTAATTTCTCAGGTTTGGGACCTATTTAAAGGGCCTTATGGTCGTCATTTGTGCTCACCAGTCCCTTGAGTGAAACCCTAATCGAGTGTGAGCGTTTGGAGCAAAGTAGGAGGCCATTATTGATCTTTGAGGTGTCATCTTGCAAGGGAAAGGGAGGATCAGCTAAGGGGAAAAGCAAGAGGAGCCACTTCTGAGAGTTTGGAGTCCAGAGCATCGTTATTGTGGTAATATCTTCGAGCTATCCTCTTCTATGTTGATGTTTACATTGATTTAGGGTTTATTGAGCCCTTTTGTGGCTAGATCTAGTGCTCCCTTGGTCCCTTAAGCGATTTAGACCATAGATCTGGACCCTTGGAGGTCCAGAGTGTCCCTTTGCCCAAGCTTTTTGTGAATCAATGGAGGTTTTGGATTGGAATCCTTATGCCTTAGGTCAAAACACCATTTATGAGCCATGGGGTGTGTTATGAACACCAAGATAAGGACATTACGTGATGAATCGGTATGGGAAGGCCAGATCTATGAATTGTCGGAGCAGATCTGACCTTAGAGGCGAGTTTGAGTGATTGCATGGCATGGACTCGCCGAGTCTGATGAACAGACTCGGCGAGTAGCTTGAAGATTGCCTTAGAATGGTCCTGCCAGATTATGGGTTGACTCGGTGAGTCAGGGCGAGTTAGAGAGAGTTGTCAGGAGGACTGAGTCGAACTGGGACTCGCCGAGTTGTTCTTGAGACTTGGCGAGTTGAGTCGGGGTGGCCCCGCGATTCTTCCAGGTGGAACTCGTCGAGTCAGGGGGAGTACTCGACGTGTAACAAGGGAATCTTAGGGAGTTGGTGAAAACATCTAGACTCGCCGAGTCGCCTAGTGCACTCTCCCAGTCCGGTCAAAGTTGACCGTTGACCGTTGACCAGAGTTGACCAGTGTTGACTTGATAGGGGGTAGTCAACCCTGGTTGAGAAAGTGTTAATTAGAGGTATATTGTGTTATAGGAGGATTATAGCTCGGAGGATCGAGCACGAGTGATTTCCGGGATTTTGCTAGTTATCGAGATACGCGAGGTGAGTCTTCTCACTATACTTTACCTTGAATAGGTAACCGGGGTTATGTGATAGAGTATTTGTATGCTATGTATGTTATGTGTTGTACTGCATTATTTCTATGTGATTTATGTTGTGCATGTTTACAGAGTTAGAACCTGAGGGTTCACAGAGTTTGGGTGCACGGACCCACAAAGTTATAGCCTTGACTGGCTAATATGTGTTTTATGTGGTATTTTGGGGAACTCACTAAGCTTTGTGCTTGCAGTGTTAGTGTTGTTGTTTCAGGTACTAGCGATGACCATGGGAAGGCGTCGGCTTGATCTGTACACACGCAGGGGACTTTTGATATATTTATGTGATCTTGGGATTTGTATGATACGAACTAGAATTTTAAACTGAATGTTTTATGAAAATGAATGAGAAATGTTTTTATATTTGCGAAAAATTATTTTGAAAATTCACGGTGTTACAAGTTGGTATCAGAGCCTTGGTTTGAGGGATTCGAGTACACCTTCGGGCGTATTTGAACTCAAACCGAGGATTTGAGATTTAATTTCAAAAAGAGTAAAAGATTTTTGAAAAACACAGAGCAGCGATGTGTGTACGATCAGTCCGCGCCCGAACGGTGATTTCCCAAAATACCTTTATTGATATGTTGTATCTGCATGATTTGTGATACCTTAGCCTAGGAAGAGGTGAGCTACTATGAGATGCTTGAGAGTGAGTAGGTAGCAGCGAGGGGCTTATGAGAGATCTATTAGAGAGCGGTCTACGCATGATAGAGTATTTGGGACTTGGGATCCGAAGAGGAGGACTTGGAGTGTATTCTGGTGCGGTGCGGACAATAGTATTGGGCCCGTACTACTGAAAGCACCGGAGCGGTGTGCAGCCCAAGTAAGAATCTTTGGAATACCAAGAATCAAGGAGGAAAGAGTTGACGAGTGTGAGTATGCTCGTGTGGATTCTAATTTATCGTATGTTGTATTTCAGAGGTAGATCATGGTGAGGACACGTTTGATGCCCGAGAGCAGTGGTACCAGTAAGGAGGAGATCCGCCGGATCATCCAGGAGGAGGTGGCTGCGGCCATCAGGGCAGAGATTCCGGAGATGTTTGGGTCTATAAAGACCACACTGATTGAGACGTTTGACGAGCGTTATGCCGCTCTATCTGAGGCTGCTGTTGCAGCGGCTACCGCAGCGATTGCTGCTGCGAGGCCGCAGGGTGGTGATGCGTTGCTGTTTCGGAAGTTCAGCAACACCAAACCACCAGAGTTTGATGGGACGCAGGATTCGGTGGCAGCTATAAGGTGGATATCTGATATAGAGGGGTGCTTCTTCACTTGCTCATCTCCTGAGCATCTGAAGGTTCGGTTCGCGCTAAACCAGCTTCGCTTGCGAGCGAAGGACTGGTGGAAGTTTGTGACGGCGTATTATACGCCTGCTGAGCTTTCGTCGGTGACCGGGGAGAGGTTCACTGCCATGTTCCGAGATGAGTATGTTCCCCAGGTGGAGAGGGAGCATTTGGCCCAGGAGTTTCTGACCCTCAAGCAGGGTACTGAGTCAGTTACGGTGCTTACCAGGATGTTGCACGAGAGGGCGATGTTCTGCCCTGAGCACGTGTCTACAGAACAGGCACGTATGAGCCGCTATCTGAGTATCTTGAGGCGGGACATTCGGGAGTTCGTGGCGAACTCCTCGTACCGGACATTTGCCGAGCTTCAGGCAAATTCCCGGAAGAGGGAGATTGAGCTTGAGACTCAGGCCAGAGAGGAGGCGGAGTCTCAGGGGAGGGATCGGCGACCGGCACAGTCTCAGCCGGCAGCCAAGCGGGCCAAGCCCGCTGATCCCAAACCAGGGAGCCAGAAGGGCCGCACTTGTGGGAAGTGTGGCAAGGGTCATAACAGAGTCTGCAAAGCGGGATCTTGCTACAAGTGTGGCAAGGAGGGGCATATGGCCAAGGACTGCCCCAAGGGGTTTGCAGTGTGTTTTCACTACAACCAGACCGGACACCGGAAGGCGGAGTGTCCGCAGTTGCGAGGATCATCTCAGAGAGCACCTCAGGGATATGCCCCTGCCACCATCAGAGCTGCAGAGAGTCGGCCAGTGAAGGTCGAGGCACCGAGGGCACGAGGGAGAGCCTTTCAGCTGACCGTGGAGGAGGTCCACGCAGCGCCCGATGTCGTGGCTGGTATGTGTTCTTTCATGTATTTATTTTTGATGTTGAGATATTATGCTTATGTTATGTTCTGTGTAGGTACTTTCCTTGTGAACTCTGTGCCTGCTTTAGTGTTATTTGACTCGGGTGCGAGTCTGTCTTTTGTATCTGTGGCCTTTAGTCAGCATATCAGTGTTAGTCGTGAGGCATTGAGTCGGCCTCTGAGAGTTTCCATAGCTGACGATAGAGTGATTTCTGCCACGGAGGTTCTCCGGGGATGTGTGTTAGAGATTTTCGGGGTTGAGTTTCCGATTGATCTGATTCCTATTGCGATGGGTGATGTCTGTGTCATTGTGGGCATGGACTGGTTGAGCCGATTCGTTGCGGTTATCGACTGTGAGCGTCAGCTGGTGACCATACGAGACCCTAGTGGGGGAGTTCTTTCAGTGTACGGCGAGGGTACACGTTCAGGATCAGCTTTTTGTTCGGCCGCTAGGGCGAGGAAGTGTCTACAGCAGGGTTGTAGGGGATTTGTGGCGTATGTGATGGATACGCGGGTGGCTTCCGAGAGACCGAGTTCAGTGGAGGAGGTTCCGGTGGTGCGTGAGTTTCCAGATGTTTTTCCAGAGGAGTTACCGGGTGTGCCTCCCGTGAGGCAAGCGTAGTTCAGTATTGATTTGGTTCCGGGGGCCGCGCCTATCGCTAAGGTGCCTTATCGTCTTGCACCTCCAGAGATGCAAGAGTTATCCTCGCAGCTTCAGGAGCTGCTGGGGAAGGGGTTTATTCGGCCGACCAACTCTCCGTGGGGAATGCATATCCTGTTCGTCAAGAAGAAGGATAGTTCACACCGGATGTGCATTGATTACCGGGAGTTGAACATGTTGACGGTCAAGAACCGTTACCCATTACTGAGGATCGACGATTTATTCGATCAGTTGCAGGGAGCATCTTGGTTCTCCAAGATCGATTTGAGGTCGGGATATCATCAGGTGAGAGTGCGCGATGAGGACGTCCAGAAGACAGCGTTCAGGACACGATATGGGATTTCTGAGTTTGTGGTGATGCCTTTTGGGCTCACCAATGCCCCGGCTGTGTTCATGGATCTCATGAACAGGGTATGCAGGCCGATGTTGGATCGGTCGGTGATTGTATTTATCGATGATATTATGGTATATTCGAGATCTAGAGGGCAACATGAGGAGCATTTGAGGGAGGTCCTTGGGGTTTTGAGATCGGAGAAGCTTTATGAAAAGTTCTCCAAGTGTGATTTCTGGTTGCGGGAGGTCCAGTTCCTAGGACATCTTGTTAATCAGGAAGGGATATTGGTCGATCTGGCCAAGGTTGAGGCGGTGATGAGTTGGGAGGTGCCGAAGTCACCCTCTGAGATCAGGAGCTTCCTTGGGTTGGCAGGGTATTATCGGAGATTTATCAAGGATTTCTCCAAGATCGCAGTGCCACTCACCAGATTGACCCGAAAGGGTGTTGCATTCTCATGGGGTCCCGAGCAGCAGACCTCCTTTGAGACGCTTCGCCAAAGGTTGTGCGAAGCCCCGGTATTAGCTCTCCCGGAAGGGATGGAGGATTTTGTAGTATATAGTGATGCATCGATTTTGGGGCTGGGTGCAGTGCTGATGCAAAGAGGGCATGTGATAGCATATGCATCGAGGCAGCTGAAGCCTCATGAGACGAGATATCCCACGCATGATCTAGAGTTGGGGGCAGTAGTGTTCGCCCTCAAGATTTGGCGTCACTACTTGTATGGGGTTCGTTGTACGATATACATGGACCATAAGAGTTTGAAGTACTTGATGGATCAGCCCAACCTAAATATGAGACAGAGGAGGTGGTTGGATGTGGTCAAGGATTACGATTGTGAGATCCTATACCACCCGGGCAAGGCTAATGTGGTAGCCGATGCGTTGAGCCGCAGGGCAGAGAGCACTCCACTACGAGATGTATGTTTGAGATTGACCGTGATAGCTTCGGTACTTGATGCCATTCGTGGGGCACAGGCCGAGGCTATGCAACCGGAGATGCAGAAAAGGGAACGGGTCGTTGGTTTGGTTTCAGAGTTCGTTTCGGATGGTCGAGGGCTTATGACTTTTCAGGGTCGGATTTGGGAACCGTTTGTGGGCGGTACGCGTACTACTTTGATGGAGGAAGCGCATCGATCGAAATTTTCGATCCATCCCGAGGCTACGAAGATGTATTTGGATCTGAGGAAAGAGTATTGGTGGCCATGTATGAAGAGGGATGTCACATGGTTTGTCGAGAGGTGCTTGACCTGCCGTAGGGTTAAGGCTGAGCACCAGAGACCGCATGGCAAGTTGCAGCCATTGGAGGTTCCCGAGTGGAAGTGGGAACAGATCACTATGGATTTCATCACCAAATTACCGAGGACTGCCAGAGGAGTTGATGCAATTTGGGTGATTGTGGATAGGTTGACGAAGAGCGCTCACTTCCTTACCATCAGTGAGAGTTCTTCGGCAGAGAAGTTGGCGGAGGTATATGTGAGAGAAGTGGTATCTCTGCATGGGGTGCCCATCTCGATTGTTTCGGACCGTGATGTGCGTTTCACTTCCAGATTCTGGAAGAAATTTCATGAGGAGTTGGGTACTAGATTGCATTTTAGTACCGCATATCATCCCCAGACAGACGGCCATAGTGAGCGGACGATTCAGACGCGTGAGGACATGCTTCGAGCATGTGTGTTAGACTTTGGGGGTAGTTGGGACGCGTATATACCCTTGGCAGAGTTTTCCTACAACAACAGCCATCATTACAACATTGGTATGCCACCCTTTGAGCTGTTGTATGGGAGGAGGTGTCAGACCCCCATTTGTTGGGGAGAGGTTGGGCAGAGAGTGATGGGCAGTACAGAGATCGTGATTAAGACACAGAGCAGATACAGCAGGTCCGACAGAGGTTATTGACCGCCCAGAGCCGACAGAAGAATTATGCGGACAGACGCCGGTCCGAGCTTGAGTTTCAGGTCGGCGACTTCGTTCTCCTGAAGGTCTCTTCTTGGAAAGGAGTGATTCGATTCAGGAAGAGGGGCAAGTTGGGGCCTGAATTATGCCGAGATACCAGTGGCCATCAGAGATCGGAAGATCAAGGTTCTGAGGAACAAGGAGGTACCTCTGGTGTTGGTTCAGTGGCAACACCGGAAGGGATCGGAGATGACCTGGGAGCCAGAGCGTGAGATGCAGGAGCAGCATCCTGAGCTATTTTCAGAGCGAGACTTTGAGGGCGAAGTCTACTTCTAGTGGGGTAGAGTTGTAACAGCCCGGATTTCCAGGTATCTTTTATGTTTATGATTTTGGTGTTTTGAGAGGGGACTCGGCGAGTTGGAGCTCAGACTCACCGAGTAGGATCGCGGATCTGGTCGCGGGTTCGCGCCTGGACTCGGCGAGTCCAGGATATGGACTCGGCGAGTCCGCGCTGTTTAATGAAACCCTAATTTCTCGGGTTTGGGACCTATTTAAAGGGCCTTATGGCCGTCATTTGTGCTCACCAGTCCCTTGAGTGAAACCCTAATCGAGTGTGAGCATTTGGAGCAAAGTAGGAGGCCATTATTGATCTTTTAGGTGTCATCTTGCAAGGGAAAGGGAGGATCAGCTAAGGGGAAAAGCAAGAGGAGCCACTTCTGAGAGTTTGGAGTCCAGAGCATCGTTATTGTGGTAATATCTTCGATCTATCCTCTTCTATGTTGATGTTTACATTGATTTAGGGTTTATTGAGCCCTTTTGTGGCTAGATCTAGTGCTCCCTTGGTCCCTTAAGCGATTTAGACCATAGATCTGGACCCTAGGAGGTCCAGAGTGTCCCTTTGACCAAGCTTTTTGTGAATCAATGGAGGTTTTGGATTGGAATCCTTATGCCTTAGGTCAAAACACCATTTATGAGCCATGGGGTGTGTTATGAACACCAAGATAAGGACATTACGTGATGAATCGGTCTGGGAAGGCCAGATCTATGAATTGTCGGAGCAGATCTGACCTTAGAGGCGAGTTTGAGTGATTGCATGGCATGGACTCGTCGAGTCTGATGAACAGACTCGGCGAGTAGCTTGAAGATTGCCTTAGAATGGTCCTGTCGGGTTATGGGTTGACTCGGTGAGTCAGGGCGAGTTAGAGAGAGTTGTCAGGAGGACTGAGTCGAACTAGGACTCGCCGAGTTGTTCTTGAGACTCGGCGAGTTGAGTCGGGGTGGCCCCACGATTCTTCCAGGTGGAACTCGTCGAGTCAGGGGGAGTACTCGACGTGTAACAAGGGAATCTTAGGGAGTTGGTGAAAACGTCTAGACTCGCCGAGTCGCCTAGTGCACTCGCCGAGTCCGGTCAAAGTTGACCGGTGACCGTTGACCGTTGACCAGAGTTGACCAGTGTTGACTTGATAGGGGGTAGTCAACCCTGGTTGAGAAAGTGTTAATTAGAGGTATATTGTGTTATAGGAGGATTATAGCTCGGAGGATCGAGCACGAGTGATTTCCGGGATTTTGCTAGTTATCGAGATACGCGAGGTGAGTCTTCTCACTATACTTTACCTTGAATAGGTAACCGGGGTTATGTGATAGAGTATTTGTATGCTATGTATGTTATGTGTTGTACTACATTATTTCTATGTGATTTATGCTATGCATGTTTACAGAGCTAGAACCCGAGGGTTCACAGAGTTTGGGTGCACGGACCCACAGAGTTATAGCCTCGAGTGGCTAATATGTGTTTTATGTGGTATTTTGGGGAACTCACTAAGCTTCGTGCTTACAGTGTTAGTGTTGTTGTTTCAGGTACTAGCGATGACCGTGGGAAGGCGCCGGCTTGATCTGTACACACGCAGGGGACTTTTGATATATTTATGTGATCTTGAGATTTGTATGATACGAATTGGAATTTTAAACTTAATGTTTTATGAAAATGAATGAGAAATGTTTTTATATTTGCGAAAAATTATTTTGAAAATTCACGGTGTTACACCAGCCTACGCTTTTGGCTGACCAAAACACTGCTGAGTCCCACGCAGCTAAACAACCTCTCATGCTCACCAATCTTCTAGAGAATTCTCCAATTCTCCCCCACTTAGAGCACTGACTATCAACCACCGGTCTCCATCACCGACCTCCCTCAACAACCCTTCACGACAGAAACACTTACACGCGAACTGATTCCTACTAAAACGAGTAACCTTCACAAATCACATATCAACACTGATCATCCCGGGCTCGAAAGAAACCTGATCTTCAGCTAACCACTCCTCAGATTGCAGATGCTACCCGATATTCAGACCAAACACCGGATTCCCACTACAACCCTCATGAATGATAACCAACGAAATTCCCAACACTAAACCCATAACCATGCCATAACCCTCAAAAATCAATGAATACAATACTAAAAACCACACAACGAGACTAGCAGATAAAAAATACTCCACAATAATCATAAAATAACAAGACATCAAGAAAGAAACATAGTTGTAGCTGCATCCGGCACTACCCTGACCTCCTCCGCTGTAAGCTGGAAAGCACGAACCTGAGCCCTTGGGGGCTCCACTCTACCCTGACCTCCACCCGTGATCCTCAATGTGGCCAGTGCTGGAGCCTGCACCGGTCCCGCAGCAAGCTGTGGACAGTTGAACCTCAAGTTCCCAACCTGATGACATTGATAACAGATCCTCAAATCCTGACCCGAGGCTGCCTGCCAACAATCCCTGGCATAGTGCCCCTCCATTCCGCACTTGCGGCATGCACCACCAGACCTACAAATTTCGGTGTGACCCTTCCCACACTTCCCCCAAGTGTGGCTGCTCTGATCTCCCAATCTAGAATCGACGATCTTAGACCGTTTCGGCGCTGGCTGCGACTGCACCGGAGCCTGCCTCTGCTCTCGTAATTGCAACTCAATCTCCAACTCACGCCGCCTGGCGGCCTCCTGCAACTCTAACAAGGTCTCGCACCTCTGCGTAGACACGAACTACCTGATATCCCTCTTGAGCATGCTTAGATATCGGGACATCTGAGCCTGCTCCGAATCAAACTCGGGGCAAAACATCGCCCTCTCAGTGAACATCTTGGTGATCTCCGTCACCGACTCCGAATCCTACTTCATCTTAAGGAACTCCTGAGCCAATCTCTCCCTCTTAACCCGCGGAACATAACGAGTGTTGAACATCTCTCAGAACTGATCCCAAGAAACCGCAGCCCTCTGTGCATCCGAATATGACCCCGTGGTAAATCTCCACCAATCCTTCGCCCCAAGCCTCAACAGGTTCAGAGCACACCTCACCCTCTGATCAGCAGGGAATGAACACGTGAAGAAACACCCTTCAACGTTTGACAACCATCTCATAGCAACAATCGGGTCCTGAACTCCATCAAAGGTAGGGGGCTTCGTATTATCGAAGTCCCGATACTGGAAACCTCTACCAGCTCCTCCCCCTGCCACTGCTACAGCCGATGTAGCCGCCGCGGCAGCCGTCTCTGTGAGAGCCGCATAACGCTCATCCAAATACTCAACCATGGCAGTCTTGATCGACCCAAACAGTTCCGGCAGCTCGGCCCGGAACAACGCGACAACCTCATCATGCAGGATCTTACGAATCCTAGCATCCAACTCACCTGTGCTCATTTGACCAATAACCTCGGGCGGTACTAACCCGCCCTGACCTCCCTCTCCTGCTCCCGATCCTGACCCGGATCCGCTCCTAGCATGCCTCGTGACCACCATACTGAAAAACACCACAAAATCTCAGATACTTCCACTAACCCGAGAACCAACTTCCAACTCAACCGTAGAGGTCATGGTTTTCCCTGATACGCGTATGGGTCTTGTGCTTTTAGTAGTACGGACCCGTACTACCTTCCACACCTACCCATATTTGTATTAAGTACTACCACAACACCCTAGTGACAAACATACATAACAAGCGCTCAATCCTCACTCCTAGAGGAACATTGGAAATCTCATACAGAAAGAAACCCTAGGCTAGCAGGCATCATAAAACAGGCAACATTATCATGAAATCCTGAAGATCCCTAGCCTAGTACTAGCATGTTGTTCTATCAAAGCTCGAAAACAAATATCATGTATGGTATTTTGGGATTACTTATTGGCTCCGGCTGATCGTACCTCTGCGTCCTCCTTTTACTTATTTTGAAAACCATTTTAAATTCTCTTTTAAAAACTCTCCCTGATTTGAGACTGGATTCACACGAATGTTCCTCCAATTCACTCAAACCAAGGCTCTAATACCAACTTGTAACAACCAAAAATTTCTACAATTTTCAACTTTTCAAAAACAACCCATTTTCATAATGTTATTACAAAAAGGTTTTCAATACATTTATTATCAGAGTATTCCTAGAACCATAACATAAAACATAAACAGAGGAGCGGTACGATCACGCCTTTGCCTGGCCACGGTCTCTTGAAGAACCTGAAAAACATTAAATCACAACTGTAAGCCCAAAAGCTTAGTGAGATACCCCCAAAATACCAACCATATATACAATACTCACATAACATGCTATATCATAACAAATCACCGAACAACCATGCATTTCAGGTCTACTGTGTGACTGGTCCGCCGTATCAGGCCTTCAGTCCACCTGGTCCACCCCCCGAGTCTAGTCATGTCCCTTGAGTCTGCAGTGTGGTTGGTCCGCCCACACCAGCCTTCAACCCACCTGGTCCACTCTCTGAGTCTACAGTATGACTGGTCCGCCCGCATCGGGCCTTCAGTCGGCCTGGTCCACTCTCCGAGCCTCGGCACGTCTGGTCCGTCCTCGTGGGGCCTACAGCCTATTCGGACCGCTTGCTAGGCCTTCGAAATAACCGGTCCGCCCTGGGTATGTTGGCCTACAGTACACAGCAAGTCCCGCCTCAACCCAACCCGAATCAAACAACCATGTGTACATAAACATAAAATCATATAACAATTCACATCCAATCAAACCAATCTAGCAGATCACGTATCATAACATACTCTAAGCAGGATACCGACCTAACAGGTCTCTAGCATATACCATCCTAATACTCGGATGAAACATAGCAAGGCAACCACATAACAATGATACCCGGATTACAATTCGATAAAGGGTCGACCTTGGTGCCTTAGAACCTGTTGATATAGTGAGGATAACTCACCTCGCGATTGCCGAAACTCTGAATAGAAGAAGCAGATTCCCGAATCACCGACTCACCGAAAATCCTGAACTAGCCAACATAGCAAAAATAATCATTAGGCCAATATCCACTTATTGGGCCAAGGCCAAAGTCCAATTCTCCTACAAAGCCCAATATTGGACCAATTTACTAAATTGGGCACCCCGCACCAAATGGGCCTAGATCCAAGGTCCATAATAATTAGTGAGTCCATAATACTCCTTCCATAAAGTCCAGACATGGCCCAAAAATTCAACAGCTCAATCTCTAAGGCCCCCAAAGAAAACCCAACAGAGGGAGTACGTTGGGCATACAACGTTGATTCGCAAATGGGAATCGGGGTACTGACTCGCTACGTGGGGCATACTCATAGGTTACGCGGGACGTAACCACACTGCTCAACAACATCTCATAACATCTTAATGGTTTAAGGTCTTAAGCCCAAACTTCAGATCCTTAGGCCAAATATGCCTAGGATCCATAAAGTCTCAAAGTTTATCTCTTGGGACATCCATAAAGTTCTTAATCCAAGGTCTTAATCCATTAAGACCTACTTATCTCACACATGGAACAACCACAGCCCTTGGGACCTTATTTTTCTCACTCAAGACCTCTCCGAAGGTCTGAAACGACAAATAATCTTGACCAACTCGGAACATGCAACAAGATGAGGACTTTTGGGACAAGAATGGTGTCAAAGCTTTACAACACATAGATCTACACAATATAAATGCCAAGTAAGAAGCTTTATACCTCAGATTGGCCCCAAAGGATGATGTCTTTCCAGATCTAAAAGCTCCAGCCGTTCCTCTCCTTCTTTGACAACTTCTCCTTTCTTCCTTTATGCTTTCCCTTTGCTAATCCAAGCTTTCCAAGACCAAACACACCCAACAAAGGAGGCGGGACGGCTATCTAGGGTTTCTGAGGTTAAGAGAGTGATTATGGAGGCTAAGGAGGAAACCTTTGTGTTCCTTATATAGTGGTTGTCTTAAATTTAGGGTTTTGGGATTCTGAGAGTACGCTGGGCGTACCTCTAGTACGTTGGGCGTACTCGACCTTGCCCCCGTGTTCATTTACCCAATTACGCTGGGCGTAACCCAGCCTGTGCTGGGCGTACCCAACATGTCCCTTTTCTTCATACTTGGTCTTCCCTTTCCACTTTTCCCATTAAGAGCTACAATCGATAGTATCTTCAAAATGCCGTAACTCCTCTACTCTAAACCCGCTCCCGATAAACTTTACATTCACACGAGGGTGGCGAGAAGCCCTATGCTTCTATCAGCATACACCAGTCTAAAACCTTCTCGGATAAACCCGTTTCCCATAAAATAACCAAAATTACCCTTCCTACTAAATCTCAGGGACTCATAAATAAATACTTTAAGAACGGGGCGTTACAACCTGTCTAAGGAGAACCTGAGAATACAAGCATTTTAAAAATCAGCATAAAGCTGGTGAGTTCATAAGCGGTTTGTTTTTTGAAAATGAACTAGATTCCTTTTGTTTTCTGAAAAAGTGGTTATCCAAGAAAATCCCATATTTTCTTAAAAGTAATGTTTAATTTTCCGTTATGTTACACAATTCTGGTTATGAATAGTTATTACCCTAGGAAAATCCTATATTTTCCTAAAAGTTGGTTACCAATCTGAAATGTAATGTGAAAGATGTATACTGAAAACCTGATTATCCTTGTGAAGTGTGTGTTAGTTTATCAACCCAAAATGTAATGTGAAAGATGTATATTGAAAACTTGATTATCCTTGTGAAATGTATGTTAGTTTTAACACATATCTTGTTGGGTGTATGGTGTTGCGTCTTGGGCTCAGCTCTTAGCCCTGTTTTGTATCCGGATTGGGCCTGTCCATTCGTGACTTATTTGTTAGGGTTTGAGTATTTATAGATGCTTGCATGCATCTTAGTATGTAAGATTGTAGAGATAATTCAATAGCATTCATTGTTCTTATCGATTGTAAACCCTAAAGCCTCTACAGCGGAAGTTCTTTGTCCAGCTCTGGTGAGGCTTGAATCACTTGAATCATTAAGCATACTGTTGATTCCATCTCTTGTTTATTACTTTGTTTGAATCGTTTTGCCAAACCTGTGTAAGATCTAAACGATCTAAGAGATTTATATCTCATCAATTGGTATCAGAGCGGGTCTTTGAAGATCTATTGATTTTTGAAGTATCGGTTCTTGATTTGGTGATTTTCTGCACATGTATTGAAGATTATTGGTGTTTTGGTGGTATGGAATTAAGATTTTTGTTCAAGTTATTGTTCATGGAGATTTATACTGTTTATCTGGTATTTTTTTAATCTGATTTTCTTTTCTGTTCGTTTGGAATCAATTAATTTGCTTAATCCCAAATCAATTAATTTTTTTGTCTTAATCCTTTGAATCCGATCGTATTTACTTTTGCTTTGGCCCAAATGTTCAGTCCATCATTGTTCATAAAGCGAGTTTTTGGTGATAATCCAGGACTCTTTTCCTTGGCCCTAATGTTTTATTTCAGTTTCCGATATCGTCTTGTTCTATACTCGAATTCACATTTCTCAAATTGAACAATTGACGATCTCTCTGTGATTGAGGCTTGTCAATGATTGAAAATCATCGACTCCTGTCTTCCTGTTCTGTTCATTGGTGATTGTTTGGCCTCTCTACCGTGATCTTAGTATTCTTGAACAGCAATCGACGAATCCTTATCCATGATTGTTAATTCTTTTGCTCATATGTTCTGGAATCGATCCTTATGAGTAATGGCGTTATCAATCAGTCTTGAATTTATCAATTGATTCTTTATTTAAATTAAGTCTATCTGCTTATTCTCGTTTCAATGGTGAAGAACTGTTGATAATTGTAATGAATTGTATTAGAAGAGTCTTTTGATCTTAAATCGATTCAAAGGAAATGAAATTGGTGTTTGTTGAGCATTTTAATGGGTCTCGCAATCGGAATTACTCACAAATCGGAAAAGAAATCTAGACATGGATTCGGATTTATGAAATGGATTGACATGATTCGGAACAAAAGTGTATTGGAGTTGTCTTGATGCCCTGTTCGCTTCAGGTCTCTTAATAGAGGCTTAATAACATCGATCGAATGATGTTGGTCTTACCTACGAACGAACGAAATTGACTGTGATATGGGTGTTACATGAACTGCAAACGAATCAATCTCAATTGGGACGAACATTGGTCAACAGAAAAATAAAAATCTCTATGAAATCCTAACCTGTGAACGTTCGTTTACTGTGCTTCTCTTTGAGGTATAATCGACGATATTGAAGCGAATCTGTGAGTGGGTTCGTATGTTGCCTTGGAACAAATGAAGGGAAGACCGAAAGCGAACCTGTGATTCAGTTTGCATAAGGTTTCGCTTTTGTCATGAAATTGGATTCACATCGTGATGATCGGAATGAATCTATGTTCATGTGTTGCACTTGGAACGAAAGGGCTTGAAGCGAATGTAGAGTGAGAATAATAAGCGAACCCGTGAGTGGATTCGCCTTGGGATAATTGATGATGATCTTGTACCGAACCTGGAACAACGAACTTGGGTTCGCTTGTTAATGGTTGGAGCGAACGGAGGAAGGACCGAAAGCGAAAGGAGTTTCGCGTGATGAAGCTTGAAATGGAAACAGAAACGAAAGGAACCGAACCTTTGGTTTGGTTCGCTTCAGGTGAATAATTGGCGGTCTTGAAACAAACTTAGGTTCGATCACTTGAGCTCAGTTTGCACATTCGCTTTATTAACGATATTCGTTGTGATTATTTCTCCACTCCAGTCATGTTCATTTATGGAGTTAAAAAAATTAGGGAAGAAGATAAACATGTTACATTTATGGTCCCTGAAACTTCGGCGAATTGACTCCTTTGGTCCCTATACGTTTCATGCCTTGCAAATTTTGGACCAATTCCAGATTTGGTTACAAATAAAGGGGTTTATTGGTACATGATTACAATTCCAGCCCCTGAGTTTCTGGAATGTGATAATTTCAGCCCATTTTTCGAAAAAGTTTATAATTTTAAGGGATGGTGAACAGTTTTGAATTCTTTAACGCACATATTTTTTCGTGAACAAAAAAATAAATATTCCATCAAGTCTTGGCGGTTCGGAAAGTCATCTTTTGTGATAACGTCAAATTTTTTCACGACTTTTTCGGGTCTTATACTTCATTGTGTATATCATTTTGTCGCGGGGGAGCTTAGTAAATTTTTTATCCATTCAAGATCATTCTCATGACCATTTGAAGGCTTTATAATCATGTTTTTGATTATAAATTGGGGGAGAATTTGGTATGGTCATTCGAAATTGGATTTGTAACTTTTAAAATTTGAAGATTTTTGATAAAGCTTGTGGTAGAATTATGAAGGTAGCTTTTACAGCGGAAGTTCTTCATCGAGCTCTACTAAAGCTTTTATAGAGAAGTATCCTTTACAGCGGAAGTGTAACGACCAAAATTTTGAAACAATTAAAACTTTTCAAAAAAACTCATCTTAATAATGTTGTTACAAAAAGGTTTTCCATACATTATTTAACAGAGTATTCCCCAGGTTCATTTCATAAAACACCAACGCGAGGAACGGTACGATCACGCCTTTGCCTTGCCACAGTCTCCTGAGAACCTGAAAACATAAAACCACAACTGTAAGCCCGAAAGCTTAGTGAGATACCCCCAAAATACCAACCACAAATACGCCCTTCCAGGCCACGACCTTCCGATCCAAAACATATCGCCTTCTGGCCCATAACGTATTACCTTCCGGCCCATAACATATTGCCTTCCGGCCCACAACATAAAAGCATACATATCATAACAGCACATAGATCAACCATGCATACCGGGTCACACTCCAGACCAAGTAACCATGCACATAACATATAATCATATAACAGTTCACAGTCAGCAATCGATCAACAGATCACATAACATAGCATTACCCAAACCATGATACCAGCCTAGCCGGTCACTAGCATAACATCACCCTATGAATTAGTCAACATACTAATGCACACATACGCCTTTCCAAGCCATGACCTTCCGGTCCACATCGCAATGCCTTGCGGCCCACAACATGTAATGCCTTCCGGCCCACAACATATAACGCCTTCCGGCCCATAACATAATGCCTTCCGGCCCATATCCCGCAATATCATAACAACAGACAACTACCAGGATTTCCATCCGATAAAAGGGTTGGCCTTGGTGCCTTAAACCCTATCGATATAGTGAGGATAACTCACCTCGAAACTGCTGACTGAACAGATAACTCAAGCTGCTCCGATCACTTATACGATCTCCACCACTGGACAGCCACCAATGCACTGAACTCAAAACCATAAACAACAATTACCAAAGTACCCCTAGAAACCACTGGTTAACCCTTGGTCAAAGACAAGGTCAAAGTCAACCCCTTACTGACCCTACTCGCCGAGTCAACCCTATGACTCGCCGAGTTCCCATACTCAAAACTTCACTCAATCCGCGACCTAACTCGCCGAGTCACCCCGAGACTCGCCGAGTCCAACAACTCTGAGTCCACTTGCACACAACTCACCGAGTCATCCCTTGACTCACCGATTCTCGACTCAATCAGAGAATATCAGGACTCTTCGACAAGACTCGCCGAGTCCAGAACAGACTCGCCGTGTCTAAGGCTATCTTCAACCTACTCGCCGAGTTGTTCATACAACTCGCCGAGTCCCAGGCCATCTTCATCCGACTCGCCGAGTTGTTCTTCCAACTCGTCGAGTCCCAGCTCACCTTCAAGCAACTCGTCGAGTTCACCCATGTGACTCGCCGAGTACCACCGGTCTGAATCCATACAGAAGCATTCCAGACCATGCAATTGATCCAAAACATAGATCTAGCCTCCTACAACTCATCCATCACGTAAAGTGGCAAACTTTACGTGAATCCAAAGAGATCTATGCATTATGCACATTAGGGCTAAGGTTTGGGACAAGATAGCTTCATCCAACACTCAACACTGGGACTTTCCTGCATTCCAACCCTTCTCCATTCCAGATCTGAGGTAGCAACCTCAGATCTAACCTCTAGACTCCAATAACACCCAAGATAAGCTTCCCTCAAACCCCAAAATGAAGAAACAAAATAACAGCAGCCTAAGAACGAGATATTACCTCAAAGGATCGCCCCAATCTGCAAGGAAACTCGAATCCAAGCAAAGCCCCTTGCTCCACACCTTCAAACTCCCAAACTTTCTTCAACAATTACTTCTCCAAGCTCCAATCCACTCAACAATGGTGCTTCTCAACGATTTTAGGGTTTCTGGGACTCAAGGGGGGTGATAAAGAGGCTGGGGAGGAAACATAATGCTCTTTATATAGGGCTCAACCCCGAGAATTAGGGTTTTCTCCACTCAGCGCCTACTCGTCGAGTCCATCTCATTGACTCACCGAGTCGGCTACTTAACACGCGACCAAGTCGCAACTCTACTCGCCGAGTCCATCCATGGACTCGCCGAGTCACTCTTTCCCAAATTACACTTTTAGCCCTTCAACTCAACTCTTGCTATTTCGGGATGTTATAGGAAGTTCTTTATCGAGCTCTGCTAAGGACTTATTATATCTCCGACTTCTTGTATTTTCTCGATCAAGTGGCGTTACGAATCATAAAGTTTGGGTTGTTACCTGATATTTTTTGATGGCTTATATCATTAGCTTATTTGAAGATCATTGTGACTTGGAAGGGGAGCTCTTCAAAGACAAGAAGTGATTCGGTTTCTTTGTTCTGAAATGGGTTTTTATGGCGGGTTTGGTTTACATGAAGATTTTGTGGCCTTACATTCGAAAATGAAGTTTAAAGACATTACTTCATTGCTTCATATATTCCTCGTTGCAGATCTTTTTATTTGCTAGATGCTTTTTTTGGAAGTTAAAGCATTGTCATCCATTCCATACTTTGAGGGGGAGATTGTAGGGTTTCAAAGCACTCCATGGATGATGGCAATGGGCCCCTTTGATGAATTCTAGGTTAAAAGCCCAAGACTTGTCTTTTCCCTATAAATAGTCATGTATTATTCATTATTAGGGTTAAGAGTTAGGCAAAATGTAGCCGCCACGTTGTGAGGTTTCTTGTAGAGTTAGATTCTTATTTCTTAAGTGTAATTTGTTCCTCACAATTCAATAAATCGAGTGATCATTCGACATAATCTTCATATTTGTGTTTGTTCTTATTTTTCGCATCTTGTTCATCAAATCTCAATTAGGGTTTTAATCCTAACAAGTCAAAGGGAAATAATCAATCTCAACCTCCTCCTGTTTTCACTGCTCAAACCAAAGCAACCGAACCACCAACTGGTCATGCATTAGGTTTGGGTGCTAAAAATAAAGGCAAGAAGGTTACTGATGATAGTGATGTAGATGAAGATAAAGAAACGATTGCAGAGATCTTGAAGAAGCAGGCCAGGGAAAGTGAACTGAATCCGAACGCTCGGGTCGCTAGGGAGGCGGAGGCAAATGAAAGGAGGATGAAGGAGGCTCATGATCTCCTTGAAAGTCAAAAAACACTGTTCCCTCCTTGGACTCTTGAAAAGCTTATCAAAGAAGCAATCGAGTCTCCAAGTCTCCTCTGGCTAGAACTTGTTATCTCACTGGATCGAGATAACTCTGTCGACTCACAGTTTGACATGCCCGTGACCAGAAAGGCCTTCATCTTTCATGCCTTCGACCACATTGCTGAAGTACCTCATCCGTACCCAAAGATTGACCAGAACTTGATTGAATTCTACCTGAGGAATGCTCAGCCTAAGTATAAAACATGGAGTGCACAGAAAATCATCAACGTCCGGGTCCTCAAACCTGTAAAAGAGGGCAACTTTATCAATGTTCTATTCAAAATCTTGAGGGCATCAGAGAAAACCGAACATGTCATTTCTCTTGCTGATCTTCCCAACTTAAATCCTCATGATTGGATCATTCTGCACAATATCCTCCTCACCAATGAAAAGGAATATGAGCCGATCATTGATCACTTAAAAAGGATGTTGGGCTGCTATGTCATGGAAGTTGCCAAGCTGGATCAAGAAATCACTAGTGTCCTCAGAAAGAAGCCTACCGTCTCCCCGGTCGAGAGAATATGACCTTTGATTCCACATACTACAGCCCTTACCGGATCCAAATCGATGATGATGATGATGCTCCCGTCACTAAAAAGCACATCAATGAACTTTATGAGAAAATTGACAATCTCATCGCTTCTTCCTCTTCCTCTCGGTCCCACGTGCTAGAGGATGATATTCAGAAAATGGTGGATGACTTCACCAACAAACACGAAGCTTCCATCACCTCTGTCACTGCTGCCATTGATGCATCCTCAAAGGCATGCAATGTTGCGACCGAAAAAGTCGACAAAATATTCAAAGATGCTAACATTTTCTGAAGTCTTTGCAGGGGGCTACCGAAACCAATGCAGAGAGGGTCAATTCTGCCATTACGAAGCTGACCACTTTGTTTGCCACTGAAAAGCAGAACTTTGCTAGTCTTCGATAGACTCCTAAAGCAGACCATAAAACCTTCCAGACCAGCATTGACGAGCGTCTCTCCAAACTACAACAAGATCTAGCCATAGAAAATTATGTGAAGGATGCCCTTGCTAGCAAAACCTCTGAGCTTATAGCCAAGAACCTTCTTCTCTCTCAATCAAGGAAGGAGGTTGATACACTTTTGTCAGAGCGAGCAGTGATTAAGAGTTGTGTTTCGGATGTCCACAGCGCCATTACAAACATCCATGAAGTGCATGACCCAATTCTCAACCACTTGGTGAGGCGAACCCTGCATGAGAAGCTGGCTCCTACTCTTGCCATACTCAGTCACATTGAGGGGCATCCTGAGACTGTGGAGTATCCAAAACAAGGGGGAGAAGATAGCTCAAAGGGAAATAATCAATCTCAACCTCCTCCTGTTTTCACTGCTCAAACCAAAGCAACCGAACCAACAACTGGTCATGCATCAGGTTCGGGTGCTAAAAATAAAGGCAAGAAGGTTACTGATGATTGTGATGTAGATGAAGATAAAGAAACGATTGCAGAGATCTTGAAGAAGCAGGCCAGGGAAAGTGAACTGAATCCAAACGCTCGGGTCGCTAGGGAGGCGGAGGCAAATGAAAGGAGGATGAAGGAGGCTCATCATCTCCTTGAAAGTCGAAAAACATTGTTCCCTCCTTTGACTCTTGAAAAGCTTATCAAAGAAGCAATTGAGTCTCCAAGTCTCCTCTGGCTAGAACCTGTTATCTCACTGGATCGAGATAACTCTGTTGACTCACAGTTTGACATGCCCCTGACCAGAAAGGCCTTCATCTTTCATGCCTTCGACCACATTGCTGAAGTACCTCATCCGCACCCGAAGATTGGCCGGGAGTTGATTGACTTCTACCTGAGGAATGCTCAGCCTCAGTATAAAAGATGGAGTGCACAGAAAATCATCAACGTCCGGGTCCTCAAACCTGCAAAAGAGGGAAACTTTATCAATGTTCTATTCAAAATCTTGAGTGGATCAGAGAAAACCGAACATGCCATTTCTCTTGCTGATCTTCCCAACTTAAATCCTCATGATTGGATCATTCTGCACAATATCCTCCTCACCAATGAAAAGGAATATGAGCCGATCATTGATCACTTAAAAAGGATGTTGGGCTGCTATGTCATGGAAGTTGCCAAGCTAGATCAAGAAATCGCTAGTGTCCTCAGAAAGAAGCCTACCGTCTCCCCAGTCGGTTCTGCAAGTGATTTGAACAAAATGCAGATGGGGAGGATTGACTCGAAACGAAACTCGGTCATGTTCACAAGAGGAGAAGACTAGAAGTGTTCGTTTGCCTTAGCAGATAAACATCTTTATTCTACATCTTGTCTGGAGCATGTTCTTGGGATCATCCATCGATGTAGGCAAAACTTTGACAGTGACAAGAAATACTTCAATGATATGATCCGGTGGTATATTCGGTTTAGGGTAACTCTTCTCGCCATCATTCCTTACTTATTCAAAGTTCCAAAGAAGGCTGATGCTGTTGGGTCTAGTAAGCCGTAGATGAGTCTCGCCCCATTTGACGCAAAGGGGGAGATTGTTGGTTGTATGGTGTTGCGTCTTGGGCTCGAATCTTAGCCCTGTTTTGTATCCGGATTGGGCCTGTCCATCCGTGACTTATTTTTTAGGGTTTGAGTATTTATAGATGCTTGCATGGATCTTAGTACGTAAGACTGTAGAGATAATTTAATAGCATTCATTGTTCTTATCGATTGTAAACCCTAAAGCCTCTACAGCGGAAGTTCTTTGTCGAGCTCTGCTGAGGCTTGAATCACTTGAATCATTAAGAATATTGTTGATTCCATCTATTGTTTATTACTTTGTTTGAATCGTTTTGCCAAACCTGTGTAAGATCTAAACGATCTAAGAGATTTATATCTCATCATATATAAAACTATGAACATAGTAAACTAATTCTTAAGGTTATTAATTTACTATATCCATTATTACTAAAAAGTAAATCTCTGTTATCCAAATTGCAAGTTCTATAACCATACTATAGACTAGATATGGAAAAGGAAGGCCATTATCATTTATGACTTCTGTCACCCTTGAACCTTTTGGTTCGGCTGTAGCTAGCAGCCAGGTGCAGTGTAGTCAACCCTGTATAGATCTATACACTCAAGTCATGCTCCCTATCGAAGAGATTCTGGTTATAGGGGCGGTCCTCCACTTGCGTATCTCTGTGGAGTGTTCTTCGAGGACGTGTCTCCAATTTATAGGAATAACAAATCTACAAGTAATAATGCGGAATATCGTGTTTAAGTTCTATCTACAAAGACGATCCTCAACTCGCGTATCTCTGTGGAGTGTTACCGAGGACAAAAAAATATACTAAGTTTCATGTTAAAAGTTCAAAGGTTATGTTTTTAACTATTATAATGTGGAAAACCATTTGTGAAAATATAAAATACAACAATTTATAACGTATTTCACAAATAATATGATAATGTCATCTGCAAGTTCAAACGGTCACATGTTATGATTGTCAGTGTTAAAAGTATATGTAATATGAAACAAAATACTTATCAAACAAGTTTTGAGTACAAGTATTCCTTTTACTTTGCTTGTATTCCCCCCCCCCCTGAAAACAGTGAAAAACATTGAAAAAGGGTAGGGGTATGAACTCACCGGACGAGGAATGTGTCGACTAGGATGCTAAACGTCGGATCGAGGCTTGAAAACGTGCGAGGTTCCAATGTAATATTAAATGTTACAAAAATGTATCTAATTAGACTTTAAATCACTAATTAGTTGCCGATATACACTTCTAGTCGCGAAAACACTCCATTTCAAGTGTTTGGAGTGACTCGGGTGACATTTATGGACATATATGGCTTGGGTATGGAGTTTACTCTTCAAGAGTAAACTCTTACAACAGTTTTCGGCCTTAAACACCACATCCCCATGATTTTAAGGCCGTAAACTCATGGATGGTGTTCTTAAGTGCTAAATGGTCTTATATCATTTGAGGGATGATGCTAGGTTTGGTTCTCGGGCACTAGAAAGGGATTGAATCAATCATAAGGACCATTTGAAGAGTTTACGGCAGTAAACTATGAGTTTACGGCCGTAAACTCTCACCCACTCAATTCTTATGTGCTTTGAAGGTCATAGGTTAATCACAAGTGATTCTACTCATTTTTACAAGCCAAGGGGTGAATTTAGGGCACCATATAACCCATTTATAGGAGTTTACGGCCCAGGAACCAATTCTTGGAGGGTTTATGGCTGTGAACACCTAAGGGAAGTGTTTTCATTAAGTTTAAGGCTACTAATCTGTTTGCGGTTGCTTCTAGTTATTAGTTCAAGGCTTAGGAGGTGTGTAAGTTGCATTTTAACACCTAAAAAGGAGTTTACTACCCATGAAAGGGTGTTTACGGACCAAGCATGTTCTTGGGTAGTAAACTCATGTTTAGTCCCCAAATGTTGAGTTTAAGGTGTTCTAAGTCCAATCCAATAAGTCCTTAAGCCATATCTAAGCTCCAATGGTGGTTTGGAAGGCTTTTAAGGCTCAAAACCCCCCCTTTATATGTGTTCAAGGCCCAAGAGTGTTCCAGGGCCGTAACCACATTTTTATGGTCCTAAATCATGATTTGAACACGAAAATGAAGGCTAAGGATGTTATACTAGAAGCTAGGATAGTTACCTTGGTGATTTGAAGCTTGAAATGAGTGATTTTTGGACCTAAATCTTGGATTGAGGAGGGAGGTTAGAGAGAGAGTGAAAAGGCTTCAAATGAGGCTTAAACCACTTTAAATATGGTTTAGATTTGAGACACGGTGGAATTCTACCCGATACTAACGTTAACCGAGGCTTTTGGTCGCACCCGATTAAGTTGTCGTCATCCGACATGGTCGAAACTAAAATTTTTCTAATTACTAGTTTGAGACGTTTTTATGTGTTTCTAACATGTTTGGATACTTACAAGGTCAAAAAAAAAGTCTTAACTTAATTGACCTAATCCAAAAACGAAATCGGAACAATTCGCTTAAAACGAGTTTTACAGACGGAACGGGTTGCGGCGATGGAATAACTTCGGGTTATCACACCTTCACAATAGGAATGCAGCTTTGTTTCATTAGTTCTACTTCTCTATCCATAATTTTGATTGGTTCCTTGATGAAGTAGATGTCTTCATTCACCTGAATCTTCTCTAGCGGGACAACGAGGGTCTCGTCAGACAAACATTTCTTAGGGTTTGACACATGAAAGACAGGGTGTACCTTGTTAAGATTCGGTGGTAGCTGCAACTTGTAGGCCACCGGACCGATCCTGGCAAGGATCTCGAACGGTCCGGCGTAAATATGATGTGTAAATATGAGGTGTCAGCTTTTCTTGCATTTCTTTTATTTGATGTGTAAATATGAGGTGTCACCTTTTCTTGCATTTCTTTTATTTATTTTTCCAACCGAGCTAAGGGGTTTTCGGCCCAAAAGATGGCCCAAGAAAAATGGTTCCGATTTTTGCTTTGGCCCAAAAGTGTGTTCAGTCCAATATGGGTTTTTGATCCAAAGATAGCCCAAGAAAATGAGATTTCGGCCTAACATGGCACAATAAGGTTTCAAGAAATAGTTCCCGGCCTAACATGGCCCAATAAGGTTTCAAGAAATAGTTGTCGTCCTAACATGGCCCGATGTGTACTCCAATAGAAGTTTTCGGCCCATTAGGGCCCAAATAGTGGTTTTCGGCCCAACAAGACCAAGTGAAGATGTAATCGGCCCAATAGGGCCTAATGAAGAAGTCTTGGTCCAATAAGGGTTTTGGGTCGAGAAAGCTTGAGCTTATGCTAAAAATTGATGGGTTTTGGCTATTAGATTGCGTTTTAGGCTTAAACGAGGTTATTTCGACATGAATCATAATGTATGAACGTAGGAACTTAAATAGCATTGTAGTTTGAATCTTACTAAATGTGATATTGTAAGGTTACATGGAGAAAATATTTATACAAGAATCCATAAATTCACTAGTTGTGACATCATCCCCCCATTAGAGGGAATTTCGTCCCAAAATTCATTCGAGAGTAGTCCTTAAGAACTAGAGAAGAGATAGGGGTATTTTTGCGTCATCTGATCCTCACATTTGCATGTGAATTTAGGTCCATGTTTGGCACTCCATTGAACCTTCAGAATAAGAATGTGGCTTTGTTTCGTTAGTTTTACTTCTCTATCCATAATTTTGACCGGTTCCTCGACGAAGTAGATGTCTTCATTCACCTCAATCTTCTCTAGCGGGACAACAAGGGTCTCGTCAGAAAAACATTTCTTAGGGTTTGACACATGAAAGACAGGGTGTACCTTGCTAAGATTTGGTGGTATCTGCAACTTGTAGGCCACCGGACCGATCCTGGCAAGGATCTCGAACGATCCGGTGTAAATATTAAGTTCACATTTTCTTGCATTTCTGTTATTTGATGTATAAATATGAGGTATCACCTTTTCTTGCATTTCTTTTATTTATTTTTCCAACCGGGCTAATGGGTTTTCGGCACCAAAGATGGCCCAAGAAGAATGGTTCCGATTTTTGTTTTGGCCGAAAAGAGTGTTCAGTCCAATAGGAGTTTTCGCTCCAAAGATAGCCCAATAAAATGAGTTTTCATCCTAACATGTCCCATGAAGGGTTTCTGCCCAATAAGGTTTCAAGAAATATTTTTCGGCCTAATGGGTAGTCCAATAGAAGTTTTCGGCCCAACAAGACCAAGTGAAGAAGTTATTAGCCCAATAGGGCCCAATGAAGAAGTCTTGGTCCAATAAGGGTTTTGGGTCGAGAAAGCTTGGGCTTAGGCCCAAAATTGATGGGTCTTGGCTATTAGATTGAGTTTTAGGCTTATATGAGGTTGTTTTCGACTTGAATCACAATGTATGAACGTAGGAACTTACATAGCATTGTAGTTTAAATCTTACTAAATGTGATATTGCAAGGTTAAATAGAGAAAATATTTGTACAAGAATCCTTAAATTCACTAATTACGACATGATCCCCCCGTTAAAGGGAATTTCATCCTGAAATTCATTCGAGAGTAGTCCTTAAGAACTAGAGAAGAGATGGGGGTATTTTTGCATCATCTAATCCTCGCGTTCCCATGTGAATTCAAGTCCGTGTTTGAAACTCCATCGAACCTTCACAATAGGAATGCGGCATTGTTTCATTTGTTTCACATCTCTATCCATAATTTTGACTAGTTCCTCGATGAAGTGGAGGCCTTGATTCACCTTAATCCTGTCTAGCGGGACAACGAGGGTCTCCTCAAAAAAATATTTCTTTAGTTTTGACACATGAAAGATAGGGTGTACCTTGCTAAGCTTCGGTGGTAGCTGCGGCTTGTAGGCCGCTGGACCGATCCTGGCAAGGATCTTGAGCAGTCCGGTGTATCGTGGATTCAACTTTCCTCACTTTCCGAATCGTATCATCCCTTTCCAGGGAGAGACATTTAGCAGTACTTGATCACCTACCTGAAATTCCATAGGCATTCACCTATTGTCTGCATAGCTTTTCTGTCGGTCCATGGATGCCTTAAGTCGTTCCCTAATCTTCACGATCTTTGTGAAAACCTGAAACTTCTATCTTGTACAAACCATCCACTTAAATCAAAGTCATACTTGTTTCTGCTAACTTTTAGCATTCTTTTGAGTGTGTTTGAGCATTTTGAGCTTATTACACCAAATTAATGAGTGAAAGGAAGTGCCAGTTGAAGTTGTAACCTATCAAACAAGCCATAAACCCTCAAATGAGGACTTTACGGCTAGGGACCATGAGTTGACGGTCGTAAACTCATGGTAGCCGTAAATTCCATGCTATATATATATATATATATATATATATATATATATATATATATATATATATATATATATATATATATATATATATATATATGGCCCTTAATCATTTTCAATCACTTTTCACCATTTCAAGCCTAGAAATCAGATTCACTCCCAAGGATCATAAAAATTTTGCTTCCAATCTTCAAAAATGTAAGTAATCATTCCATTTTCAACTTGATATCCTTCATATCTAGTGAATATACATGATTTCATCCATGAAATCTCTTCTTTTGGATACATCTTCAAGTGTTCTTCATTTTTCCAAGAACACACTAGTGTTTTTGGACCTTAATCACCCTTACAAGCTTCTAATATGTAGCTACACTACCGTTAGCTTCTTATATACTAGAATCACCTGTTAAACACCTTGAAAACATCAAGAAATCAAGAATAAAAGGGTGTTACAGCCAAGGAAATCTCCCTTGGCCGTAAACCCTAATTAGTGGTGCAATGTTGCCACCACTCCTTCCTAAGCCTTGGAACTAAGTCTATAACACTTCAAGGAAGACCATAGGAACTTTACACACAAAATGGTACAAGATAGCATGAGTTTACAGCCATAAATGCATTGGGCCATAAACCCGTGGGCCGTAAACTCATGGGGGTCTTACCATTGGGCCGTAAACTCCTAAGTGAAGCCCTACACCCCTTATATGCAACCCTTTGTGGTTTAACATTTCATAACAAGTGTTAAGGTTGTTCCGTTTCAAGGTTAGATGTTATAAACACTAATCAGATGCATATATGTGTCATTATATGTTAAATAGGATCCGTGTGTGCTCAAGTCTTCACTTGACACTTAGCATCCAATCTACTCACTACAGCTGAGTTCATACCCCTTAATCAACCTTTTTAATGATTTTAAATGATTGTTTTTTTTTTGCGGGGGGGGGGGGGGGGGGGGGGGGGGGAATAAAAGTAGAAACATTATAGTTATTATATCAATCACATGTGATTAATAACTATCAAACAAATAGACTTACTATGCTTTTAACTGTTTTATCAAAAAAAAGTACTTCAAAGTAGTTATCAAACTCTTTTATGTCACACCCCAAAACCAATAACGGCGGAAACGTTCTGGGGCGGAGGACGTCATGTATAGTATCACAACACAGTAAATGTAAATAAGCAAACAACATCATCTATTGCATTAAATATATAATTTTAATACAAGTGTTCTGTACAGTTATAGACACCAAAAATAATGTAACACAAAATAATATGAGATGAGTCTTGAATGCACTCCATCTTCTCAAACGCTGGCCTCGGTACCTATCTACTGATGACCTGCGAATACAAGTTATTTTGAAAGAGTTTATCAGCATTAAGCTAGTGAGTTCATAAGTATTTTAGTGTCAATGTTTGTTGACAAAACGTTTGAACCTGTCTCAATGTATAAGTTTGTAAAAATGTAAGTAAATGTTTGAAAGTGTTTGTAAAAGTTTGAATCTCTCAGAAAGTCCTATATTTTCTATTAAAGTAACCTTCTACCAAGGCTTAACTGTTTTGTAAACTCGTCTGTTGTAAAAATGTGTAATTACCCAAGTATAACTATCATTTGATAAAATATAGTTTGTACATTAATGCTTAAGTGAGATTATCACCAAAATATGTAATGGGTAAATCATTGCAGTACTGTAGCTTTCTATAATAAGAACTACTGTAGTACTAATTACTACTACCTTGAACCGGATTTATATTAAGGTATATTGTGATAAATTGCACCATGCTATCGACTGGTAACAACGACATAATGAATGGTCGTAATAAAGAAATGATGTTTGGCACCCGCAGACCTGCAGGTCCGGCTGTAGCTAGCAGCAAGGTGTAGGATAGTCAATCCAGTATAGATCTATACGCAAACTCACGCTCTCCCTCCAAGAGAATTCTGGCTACAACTCGGGCCATGACATTTAAGGCATGCTCCGACACAATGGATCACAATTGTTAACGTATTCATGTATATGTAATGTTTCTCGTTCTAGTATAGTGGTATATGTTCAGGTTTCTAGTATAACTGTATATGTGTATATGAACTTGTTTCTAGTATAGCTGTATATGTACTTGTTTCTAGTATAACTGTATATGTGTATATGAAGTTGTTTCTAGTATAGCTGTATATGTACTTGTTTCTAGTATAACTGTATATGTACATGTTTCTAGTATAGCTGTATATGAACTTGTTTCTAGTATAGCTGTATATGTACTTGTTTCTAGTATATCTGTATATGTACTTGTTTCTAGTATAGTTGTATATGTACTTGAGTTACCCCGATGGTAACTAACTATTGATGTACTGATAAGTATGAATATGGAAGTACTTTTATGACTATACATGTATATATGATATATAAGTAATATGGAAACGACCTTCGGATGGTCACCCGAAATGCCACCAGACCACATCCAAATCGAGAAAAAGGAAATAGGGCGGATGGCCTTCCTAAGCCCTTTAAACATTATTTATATATCTATACATATATGGGCATGCAATTGAATATATAAAAACAATAATAAGTTTTCATAAGACATTTGAAGCATAAATATAATTTTAAGAGAAGATCGACTTGATGTCGATCTATAAAACAATTTGAAAGCATAAGTTGATAAAACAGTTTAAGTATAAGAAACATTTGTTTGAATCACAGCTTGAAGATAAGTCTGGATAGAAAAAGAGTTTGTAAAACATTTCAAAGTAAAGCAGTTTGGTAAACAGTTTGAACAGTGGTAAAAATCGTTGTTTTCCTAGTTATTAATCACATGTGATTAAATGCAATCACATGTGATTGAAGCAATAACTATAAGTATTTGACTTGTATTCCCCCCCCCCCCCATAAAGTATTTAAAACATTTAAAATCATTTCAAAGGTTGATTCAAGGGGTATGAACTCACTTCTGGTGAGTCGTTTGAATTGCAGTGTCGGATACCGTGCTAGGTGGCAAATGGAGACTTGTTTACACGCACGAGCCTAGTTATCATATAATAAGCATATATATAACTAATTAGACAAATAATAACTTAATAAATAAGTTAAGACACTTAGGAAACATGTAAACACTTTTTATAAGTGTTTAAGGTCCAAATGGTTGCATCTAAACATCAAATGGCCTTGCATAAGAGTTCACCACCCAACAAACCCCACCCTTTGGAGTTTACGGCCGTAAACTCATGGGTTTATGGCCGTGAACTCCTCACATGGTGGTTTTGGGTGTTTTAAAGTGTTATCTTGATCCTAGAACACCCCTAGCTTTGTTGGAATAACACATGAAGTAGTTTAAGGCCCTAGAATGCTCCATAGGGGAGTTTACGGCCAAAGGACCTCATCCCCTAGAGTTTACGGCTGTAAACTCCTATGGGGTGGTGGCTTTTAATTGTTTTGAGGCCCTTGCATGTGTAGGATAGCTTCCAAACTTTTATCTAAGGCTAATGGGGACAAGAGGCACACATTTGTGCCTTCACTTGGAGTTTACGGCCCGAGATATGTTCCTTGGCCGTAAACTCCTTTTAAGGAGTGATTATGATGTCTTTTACTCTCCATTCAAGTCCCATGTGTTCAAGGTAAATTGTCTTAAGGCCTAAGGTGTGTTTGTGGTGCATTTAGCCTTTGGAAAAGGGGTTTACGGCCCAAGAGAGGTTCTTGGCCGTAAAGTCCTATAAACTTGTGATTTTGAAGTGTTTTGAAGTTCTAACTAAGCACAAGTATTAGTGGATAAAGTCCTTAAGCATTAGGGGGAAGTTTAGGGCACTAAATGCCCTTGAAAAGGGGTTTACGGCCCAAGGAAGTTCCTTGGCCGTAAACTCCAATATCATGTGTTTCTTGGTTGCTTTTTAGTCCCAAATGTTTATACACTAACCCCTAAACAAGTTTTCTAACAAGGAATCGGGACTAGGAAGCCTTTATGTTCCATTTTGGAGTTTACTCCCCAAGAACGTTCTTGGGGAGTAAACTCCCGGATCTTGTAATCTAAACATGTAATTGATGTTAATAAGCATCTAACAAGTATTGAAACACATTTAGTGAAGTAGACTCACAATCTGGGATGAAAACCCGAAGATCCGTCAGAGAGAATATGGCTTTTCTCTATTTGGAATTGTGAATAATGAATTAATTTAATTCAGAAAACTATTTATAGTCCTGGAATATTTTGGCAGAAAATATTTTTATTCCTGATATTGGACTGTAACATTATGAAACTTGAAATGCTCAAATTTCACAAAACCAGGAGCATCCACTCTCCTGATATCTCCTTAAACATAAACCCTAATGTACACAAACTTGTTCGGAAAAGTGTGAAAATCACAGAAACTGGACTAGCTTCTATTGGATAGATAATGTTCGTACAATGGAAATTTCGGGTGTCACATCATCCCCCTGTTAGAGGGAATTTCGTCCCCAAATTAGAATTTAAGCAAATATAAAGTTACAACAATTAAGCGAAAAGATGAGGGTATTTCAACTTCATCTGATCCTCGCGTTCCCAAGTGAATTCCGGTCCTCGCTTGGCGTTCCAGCGAACCTTCACGATAGGGATACGGCTTTGTTTCGTCTGCTTGACCTCACGGTCCATGATCTCTACAGGTTCTTCCACGAAGTTGAGGCTCTCGTTGATCTCGATCTCGTCGAGTGGGATTACGAGAGTCTCGTCGGACAGACACTTTTTTCAAGTTAGATACGTGGAATGTAGAATGTACGTTACGCAGTGTGTCGGGTAGGTCGAGTTTGTAAGCTACGGGGCCGACTCTGGCAAGAATCTCGAAAGGCCCTATGTACCTCGGATTAAGCTTCCCACGCTTGCCGAAGCGTATCAAGCCTTTCCAGGGTGAGACTTTGAGAAGGACTCGGTCTCCCACCTGAAATTCCAAAGGTTTTCTTCGTTTATCGGCGTAGCTCTTCTGTCGGTCTCTAGAGGCTTTCAATCGTTCACGGATCTGAACGATTTTCTCTGTCGTTTCCCGAATGATTTCCGGACCGGTGAGAGTACTGTCGGAAGCTTGCCCTCTTGCTAATTGGGTATCACCCACCTCAGCCCAGCACAGAGGGGATCTGCACTTGCGGCCGTAGAGAGCTTCGAATGGAGCAGCCTTGATGCTCGTGTGATAACTGTTATTATAGGAAAATTCGACAAGGGGTAAATGAGTATCCCATGCCTTCCCAAAATCAATAACACAGGCTCGCAACATATCTTCCAGTGTTTGGATGGTCCTCTCACTCTGTCCGTCGGTCTATGGATGGTAGGCTGTGCTCATGTCCAGCCTTGTTCCTAGGGAATGTTGTAGTGATTGCCAAAATCTTGAGGTGAACCTACTATCTCTATCGGAGATAATGGAAATAGGTACACCATGTAGCCGTATAATTTCCTTAATGTATGTTCTCGTAAGTTTCTCCATCTTGTCGTTTTATTTGATAGGCAGGAAGTGTGCAGACTTGGTCAATCTATCAACGATGACCCATATGGTGTCAAGTCCACCCGTTGTCTTGGGCAACTTGGTTATGAAATCCATAGTGATCCGCTCCCACTTCCATTCTGGGATCTCTGGCTGTTGCAGTAAACCAGAGGGCTTCTGGTACTCGACCTTAGCCTTTGCGCAAGTAAGGCATTTACTCACGAAGGTAGCAATCTCTGCTTTCATATTAGGCCACCAGTATAGCTTTTTAAGATCCAGATACATCTTATCTGAACCTGGGTGGACGGAATACCGAGTGTTGTGCGCCTCGGTCATGACCAAGTCTCGGAAACCACCGTGTTTCGGTGTCCAGATCCAGTTCATGAAATATAAAGCTCCGTCACCCTTGGCTTCGAAGTTCTTGTCCATTCCCCTAAGGGATTCACTCGACACATTTTCAGGTTTCATGGCCTCAAGTTGAGCCGCCTGAATTTGCTTAGTCAGGTGTGAATGGATGGTTATCGATAATGACTTGACCTTGCGACCAGAATATTCCTTCCGACTTAGGGCGTCTGCTACTACGTTGGCTTTACCCGGATGATAACGAATATCGCATTCGTAGTCACTGAGTAGCTCGACCCACCGTCGTTGTCTCATGTTGAGCTCCTTCTGATCGAAAATATGTTGTAAACTCTTGTGGTGGGTAAAGATAGTGCTCTTCGTTCCATACAAGTAATGTCTCCATATCTTCAGAGCAAACACTACTGCTCCTAGTTCAAGATCGTGGGTCGTGTAGTTAACCTCGTGTGTCTTCAACTGTCTCGAGGCGTAGGCGATGACCTTACCTCGCTGCATCAGAACACATCCGAGTCCTTGATTGGATGCATCACAATAGACTACGAAGTCTTCTATTCCTTCTGGAAGGGATAGTATCGGCGCGGTGCACAAGGATCGTTTGAGCGTTTGGAACTCTCTTTCTTGCTTCTCTTCCCAGTCAAAGGCCACGCCTTTCTGGGTCAGGGTTGTAAGAGGTTTCGCTATTCGGGAGAAGTTCTGAATGAACCTGCGGTAGTAGCCAGCGAGACCTAGAAATTGACGAATTTCTGTAGGCGTCTTTGGTGCTGACCAGTTCTCAATGGCTTTTATTTTGGATGGGTCCACGTGGATTCCTTCCTCGCTTACCACGTGTCCTAAGAATTCGACTCTTCGGATCCAAAATTCACATTTCGAGAACTTCGCATAAAGTTTCTCTTTTCGTAATGTCTCTAGAACTTGTCGTAGGTGATCGTCATGCTCTTTCTTACTTCGGGAGTAGATCAGGATGTCGTCGATGAAAACGATGACGAACTGCGGGCGCATTGGTCAATCCGAATGGCATCACCACGAACTCGTAGTGTCCGTAACGAGTTCGGAAGGCTGTCTTCGGCACATCCTCCTCTAGCACTCGTAACTGGTGATATCCGGATCTCAGATCAATCTTGGAAAAATAGTTTGCCCCTTGCAGTTGGTCGAATAGATCATCTATGCATGGCACAGGATAACGATTTTTGATCGTCAATTTGTTGAGTTCTCTGTAGTCAATACACATACGGAATGATCCGTCTTTCTTCTTAACGAACAAGACCGGTGCTCCCCAAGGTGAGAAACTTGGTCTTATAAAGCCCTTGCTGAGCAGTTCGTTAAGTTGACCAGAGAGTTTTTGCATCTCGGCTGGTGCTAAACGGTAGGGCGACTTGGCTACTGGGGTAACTCCTGGGACTAAGTCGATTCTGAACTCGACTTGTCGTTGCGGAGGTAATCCGGGTAGCTCCTCTGGGAAAATGTCGGGGAAGTCGCTCACTACTGGGAGGTTCTTTAGTTTTTTCGTTTCTAGGTTCGTGTCGACGACGTGAGCAAGGAATGCGTGGTATTCTTTGCGCAGATATTTCTGTGCTTGAATACTAGATATTATGCGGAGACTCGCACCAGGTTTGTCGCCGTAGACTATAAGAGTTTCGTTAGACGGGAGGTTTAGTCGGACTGCTTTCTCGTAGCACATGATGTCGTCGCGATGAATACTTAACCAATCCATGCCGATAATAACGTCGAAACTTTTTATTGAGACCGGCATAAGGTCGATTGGGAATGAATGGTTATCTAAGGTTAGAATACAACCTAAATATATGCTATTAGTACTTTCAGTTTTCCCATTGGCCATTTCTACTATGAATTGTTCATTAAGTGCGTGTGGTTGTTGCTTAAGCATGCGAGCAAATTTGTGGTTTACGAAGCTTCGCTCCGCTCCACTATCGAACAGAATGCATGCATAGGAGTTATCAAGGAGGAACGTACCAGTCACCACAGTCGGGTCAGCAACTGCTTCCCCGTGGCCTATAGCTAGTACCCTCCCTGCTCCTCCAGTATTCCTCGCCTTGGGGCAGTCCCTTTTAAAGTGGCCTGTTTCGCCACATCCATAGCAAGTTGGGCTCGCGCCTGAGCCAGGAACTTGGGAGATCGGTTGTGCCGGGAACTTACAGAATCGGACGGTGTGTCCTTTTCTGTTGCAGTTAGAACACTGCATTTCACGGCAGGCGCCGTGGTGGTAGAAGTTGCATTTGTTGCACTTCGGCAAACTTCCAGCATACTGCTTCCCCGGAGCAGTAACAGCAGTAGGGGTTACCGCAGCATGTACTACCACGATTTGCTGTTTCTTTGAAGCTCGCTGCTTCTTCTTCTCATCCCAAAACTTCTGCTTGGTGCCAGCGGGTTTAGAGGGTTCTGGGATGGCTAGGGTGGTTGTGGTTGCAGGGGTCTTGACTCCATGGTCAATGAGTCTTTGTGCCAAATGCTTGGCACTGTCGAAGGTAGCGGGGTTGGATGCTAAGACATTCCCCTGGTACGGAGGCACCAGCCCCCATACGTACCGTTCGATCTTTTTCCCTTCAGTGGGAACCATATTGGGGCATAGGGCCACCAGTTCGCTAAATCGGGCAGTGTAAGCGATCACATCGGTGCCCTTCATGGTCAGGTTCCAGAGTTCATGTTCTAACTTCTGAACTTCGCCCCTCGGGCAGTATTCCTCGGTCATGAGGTCCTTCATCGTTTCCCAGCCCATGTTGTTAGCCACGACGAGAGTTAGGGCTTTGACGTGGCCGTTCCACCACGTTAGGGCTTTACCCTCAAAGGTGCATGCGGCATATTTCACTTTGCACGCAGCAGGGCATGAACAGATTTCGAAGACTGATTCAGTCTTCTCGAACCATTGCGAGAGAGCAATGACTCCGCCGGTGCCATAGAAAGGCTTCGGCTTGCAGTTTGTAAAATCCTTGTAGGAGCACTCCCTTGAGCGCACAGGGATTTCGATCGGAATAGATTCCACAGGGGTTCCACCTCTGCTGGCATCTGATGAGTGATACTGAGCCATGGCAGTTGCCACTGCTGCAGCTACGGCAGCATTCAGGGCTGCAGTATCGATGATCGGAGGCGGTGGAGGCGGTGGAGGTGCAGGATTATTCCTATTCCTGGGAGATTTGCGAGGAGGCATCTTTCAGCTATAAGTTTATAAAGATAAGAAAGATGGTAAGAATCAATTTGCAAGCAACGTGAGAGTGATACATGGACTAACTAACCATAGCCCAACAGTTGAATGAGTGTTTGAAATCACAATAAGAAATATCAGTAGGAATACACAAGTGTACAAATTTTTCCCACAGATCAGATAGATTTCAATAGTACAGGTATTACTGATGTAATAAGTTCAAGGAAAATCGACCTAACAGTAGGTCTTACATCATACCAAAAGGACAAGACTGACAGTCCTAGATTCCTAATTAGAGTATCGAAAGTTAGGAATATTTTACAGACAAGTGCTACTTAGAGCACATAAGTTCAAGGCTATCCCTAAATCAAAAGACATAGATGTACTAGACATCATCTAATGGCGATGGGAGTTCCTCGGGCGAGTCCTGAGGTCGGACACTTGGCGAAACACCTCTTGAAGGTGTCGGTCCTGAGTTCTCTGACGAGCTCGAAGTTCTAAGACTTCAGCACGGGAGGCAGCCAGCTGTTGCTGCAGAGTTTCGTTGGTTCTCCGGGTCCGTTCCATGTCTTCTTCAAGATGGCGGATGCGGACTGTATTGACGCCTGAATTGGCATCAATCTCCATGACCCGGTCGATGGCTGCTCGACCTTGCTCGACATTACGAGCTATTCTTCGGACGATTACCGGCAGAGCTCTGTCAGCAGAGCCACCATCGCTGATGTTGTAAAAGGTTCGGTCCCCAAAGTATGGTAAGGGTTGACCTTGTTCATCACTCCAGCGGTTCAGGTTGTTTGCCCACATGGGTGTAGGACCTGGAAACGCTGGTCGAGGGTTGTTGTTCGGGGCTTGACCTACAAGCGGTAGGTTGTTGACTTCAGGCTCGGAGTCAGATCCATCAGAAAAGCCTTCTGCGAGGTGATCATCCAAAGGGATTGGATGCTCATCTTCAGGCTCTTCATCGATCCACCCGGCATTGCCTTCATTGGGAAAGTACGGGTCGCCATGATGGAATCCAGCCATTTAGATCTACGCGAGAAGAGAGGTATAAGAATATAGTATACGTGTAACTAGTAGCACAAAATACACCTATTGTATTTTAAGTTTTAAGTTCTACTGATCTTCTTGTGGTAGTGTTGGTAAGTTTTTAGATTTGTTAACATATCACAACCATTCTAGGGCATATCCTAATCACTCCTAGGACCAGCATAGTTGATCAGGCTATGCCATTCCCAGGACTGACCATACATCCCCGAGCTCACTTGTGATATTTAACAATCGTAATACTTTTGTTCTTGTCATTGTGACACTGATTTTAGTATGAATGCAGACTAGTATACTTAATTAAATATTTTATTATTTAAAGTATAGACTCTTGATCAGAGTGTTTTAGTCCCTTTTGGGTTTATAGTTTAGTATATCTTTTATGGGTTGATATACTTGATTCACTATAAACAATGCTCTGATACCAATCTGTCACACCCCAAAACCAATAACGGCGGAAACTTTCTGGGGCGGAGGACGTCATGTACAGTATCACAACACAGTAAATGTAAATAAGCAAACAACATCATCTATTGCATTAAATATATAATTTTAATACAAGTGTTCTGTACAGTTATAGACACCAAAAATAATGTAACACAAAATAATATGAGATGAGTCTTGAATGCACTCCATGTTCTCAAAAGTTGGCCTCGGTACCTGTCTACTGATGACCTGCGAATACAAGTTATTTTGAAAGAGTTTATCAGCATTAAGCTGGTGAGTTCATAAGTATTTTAGTGTCAATGTTTGTTGTCAAAACGCTTGAACCTGTCTCAATGTATAAGTTTGTAAAAATGTAAGTAAATGTTTGAAAGTGTTTGTAAAAGTTTGAATCTCTCAGAAAGTCCTATATTTTCTATTAAAGTAACCTTCTACCAAGGCTTAACTGTTTTGTAAACTCGTCTGTTGTAAAAATGTGTAATTACCCAAGTATAACTATCATTTGATAAAATATAGTTTGTACATTAATGCTTAAGTGAGATTATCACCAAAATATGTAATGGGTAAATCATTGCAGTACTGTAGCTTTCTATAATAAGAACTACTGTAGTACTAATTACTACTACCTTGAACCGGATTTATATTAAGGTATATTGTGATAAATTGCACCATGCTATCGACTGGTAACAACGACATAATGAATGGTCGTAATAAAGAAATGATGTTTGGCACCCGCAGACCTGCAGGTCCGGCTGTAGCTAGCAGCAAGGTGTAGGATAGTCAATCCAGTATAGATCTATACGCAAACTCACGCTCTCCCTCCAAGAGAATTCTGGCTACAACTCGGGCCATGACATTTAAGGCATGCTCCGACACAGTGGATCACAATTGTTAACGTATTCATGTATATGTAATGTTTCTCGTTCTAGTATAGTGGTATATGTTCAGGTTTCTAGTATAACTGTATATGTGTATATGAACTTGTTTCTAGTATAGCTGTATATGTACTTGTTTCTAGTATAACTGTATATGTGTATATGAACTTGTTTCTAGTATAGCTGTATATGTACTTGTTTCTAGTATAACTGTATATGTACATGTTTCTAGTATAGCTGTATATGAACTTGTTTCTAGTATAGCTGTATATGTACTTGTTTCTAGTATATCTGTATATGTACTTGTTTCTAGTATAGCTGTATATGTACTTGAGTTACCCCGATGGTAACTAACTATTGATGTACTGATAAGTATGAATATGGAAGTACTTTTATGACTATACATGTATATATGATATATATAAGTAATATGGAAACGACCTTCGGATGGTCACCCGAAATCCCACCAGACCACATCCAAATCAAGAAAAAGGAAATAGGGCGGATGGCCTTCCTAAGCCCTTTAAACATTATTTATATATCTATACATATATGGGCATGCAATTGAGTATATAAAAGCAATAATAAGTTTTCATAAGACATTTGAAGCATAAATATAATTTTAAGAGAAGATCGACTAGATGTCGATCTATAAAACAATTTGAAAGCATAAGCTGATAAAACAGTTTAAGTATAAGAAACATTTGTTTGAATCACAGCTTGAAGATAAGTCTGGATAGTAAAAGAGTTTGTAAAACATTTCAAAGTAAAGCAGTTTGGTAAACAGTTTGAACAGTGGTAAAAATCATTGTTTTCCTAGTTATTAATCACATGTGATTAAATGCAATCACATGTGATTGAAGCAATAACTATAAGTATTTGACTTGTATTCCCCCCCCCCCATAAAGTATTTAAAACATTTAAAATCATTTCAAAGGTTGATTCAAGGGGTATGAACTCACTTCTGGTGAGTCGTTTGAATTGTAGTGTCGGATACCGTGCTAGGTGGCAAACGGAGACTTGTTTACACGCACGAGCCTAGTTATCATATAATAAGCATATATATAACTAATTAGACAAATAATAACTTAATAAATAAGTTAAGACACTTAGGAAACATGTAAACACTTTTTATAAGTGTTTAAGGTCCAAATGGTTGCATCTAAACATCAAATGGCCTTGCATAAGAGTTCACCACCCAACAAACCCCACCCTTTGGAGTTTACGGCCGTAAACTCATGGGTTTATGGCCGTGAACTCCTCACATGGTGGTTTTGGGTGTTTTAAAGTGTTATCTTGATCCTAGAACACCCCTAGCTTTGTTGGAATAACACATGAAGTAGTTTAAGGCCCTAGAATGCTCCATAGGGGAGTTTACGGTCAAAGGACCTCATCCCCTAGAGTTTACGGCCGTAAACTCCTATGGGGTGGTGGCTTTTAATTGTTTTGAGGCCCTTGCATGTGTAGGATAGCTTCCAAACTTTTATCTAAGGCTAATGGGGACAAGAGGCACACATTTGTGCCTTCACTTGGAGTTTACGGCCCGAGATATGTTCCTTGGCCGTAAACTCCTTTTAAGGAGTGATTATGATGTCTTTTACTCTCCATTCAAGTCCCATGTGTTCAAGGTAAATTGTCTTAAGGCCTAAGGTGTGTTTGTGGTGCATTTAGCCTTTGGAAAAGGGGTTTACGGCCCAAGAGAGGTTCTTGGCCGTAAAGTCCTATAAACTTGTGATTTTGAAGTGTTTTGAAGTTCTAACTAAGCACAAGTATTAGTGGATAAAGTCCTTAAGCATTAGGGGGAAGTTTAGGGCACTAAATGCCCTTGAAAAGGGGTTTACGGCCCAAGGAAGTTCCTTGGCCGTAAACTCCAATATCATGTGTTTCTTGGTTGCTTTTTAGTCCCAAATGTTTATACACTAACCCCTAAACAAGTTTTCTAACAAGGAATCGGGACTAGGAAGCCTTTATGTTCCATTTTGGAGTTTACTCCCCAAGAACGTTCTTGGGGAGTAAACTCCCGGATCTTGTAATCTAAACATGTAATTGATGTTAATAAGCATCTAACAAGTATTGAAACACATTTAGTAAAGTAGACTCACAATCTGGGATGAAAACCCGAAGATCCGTCAGAGAGAATATGGCTTTTCTCTATTTGGAATTGTGAATAATGAATTAATTTAATTCAGAAAACTATTTATAGTCCTGGAATATTTTGGCAGAAAATATTTTTATTCCTGATATTGGACTGTAACATTATGAAACTTGAAATGCTCAAATTTCACAAAACCAGGAGCATCCACTCTCCTGATATCTCCTTAAACATAAACCCTAATGTACACAAACTTGTTCGGAAAAGTGTGAAAATCACAGAAACTGGACTAGCTTCTATTGGACAGATAATGTGCGTACAATGGAAATTTCGGGTGTCACATCATCCCCCTGTTAGAGGGAATTTCGTCCCTAAATTAGAATTTAAGCAAATATAAAGTTACAACAATTAAGCGAAAAGATGAGGGTATTTCAACTTCATCTGATCCTCGCGTTCCCAAGTGAATTCCGGTCCTCGCTTGGCGTTCCAGCGAACCTTCACGATAGGGATACGGCTTTGTTTCGTCTGCTTGACCTCACGGTCCATGATCTCTACAGGTTCTTCCACGAAGTTGAGGCTCTCGTTGATCTCGATCTCGTCGAGTGGGATTACGAGAGTCTCGTCGGACAGACACTTTTTCAAGTTAGATACGTGGAATGTAGAATGTACGTTACGCAGTGTGTCGGGTAGGTCGAGTTTGTAAGCTACGGGGCCGACTCTGGCAAGAATCTCGAAAGGCCCTATGTACCTCGGATTAAGCTTCCCACGCTTGCTGAAGCGTATCAAGCCTTTCCAGGGTGAGACTTTGAGAAGGACTCGGTCTCCCACCTGAAATTCCAAAGGTTTTCTTCGTTTATCGGCGTAGCTCTTCTGTCGGTCTCTAGAGGCTTTCAATCGTTCACGGATCTGAACGATTTTCTCTGTCGTTTCCCGAATGATTTCCGGACCGGTGAGAGTACTGTCGGAAGCTTGCCCTCTTGCTAATTGGGTATCACCCACCTCAGCCCAGCACAGAGGGGATCTGCACTTGCGACCGTAGAGAGCTTCGAATGGAGCAGCCTTGATGCTCGTGTGATAACTGTTATTATAGGAAAATTCGACAAGGGGTAAATGAGTATCCCATGCCTTCCCAAAATCAATAACACAGGCTCGCAACATATCTTCCAGTGTTTGGATGGTCCTCTCACTCTGTCCGTCGGTCTATGGATGGTAGGCTGTGCTCATGTCCAGCCTTGTTCCTAGGGAATGTTGTAGTGATTGCCAAAATCTTGAGGTGAACCTACTATCTCTATCAGAGATAATGGAAATAGGTACACCATGTAGCCGTATAATTTCCTTAATGTATGTTCTCGTAAGTTTCTCCATCTTGTCGTTTTATTTGATAGGCAGGAAGTGTGCAGACTTGGTCAATCTATCAACGATGACCCATATGGTGTCAAGTCCACCCGTTGTCTTGGGCAACTTGGTTATGAAATCCATAGTGATCCGCTCCCACTTCCATTCTGGGATCTCTGGCTGTTGCAGTAAACCAGAGGGCTTCTGGTACTCGACCTTAACCTTTGCGCAAGTAAGGCATTTACTCAAGAAGGTAGCAATCTCTGCTTTCATATTAGGCCACCAGTATAGCTTTTTAAGATCCAGATACATCTTATCTGAACCTGGGTGGACGGAATACCGAGTGTTGTGCGCCTCGGTCATGACCAAGTCTCGGAAACCACCGTGTTTCGGTGTCCAGATCCGGTTCATGAAATATAAAGCTCCGTCACCCTTGGCTTCGAAGTTCTTGTCCATTCCCCTAAGGGATTCACTCGACACATTTTCAGGTTTCATGGCCTCAAGTTGAGCCGCCTGAATTTGCTTAGTCAGGTGTGAATGGATGGTTATCGATAATGACTTGACCTTGCGACCAGAATATTCCTTCCGACTTAGGGCGTCTGCTACTACGTTGGCTTTACCCGGATGATAACGAATATCGCATTCGTAGTCACTGAGTAGCTCGACCCACCGTCGTTGTCTCATGTTGAGCTCCTTCTGATCGAAAATATGTTGTAAACTCTTGTGGTGGGTAAAGATAGTGCTCTTCGTTCCATACAAGTAATGTCTCCATATCTTCAGAGCAAACACTACTGCTCCTAGTTCAAGATCGTGGGTCGTCTAGTTAACCTCGTGTGTCTTCAACTGTCTCGAGGCGTAGGCGATGACCTTACCTCGCTACATCAGAACACATCCGAGTCCTTGATTGGATGCATCACAATAGACTACGAAGTCTTCTATTCCTTCTGGAAGGGATAGTATCGGCGCGGTGCACAAGGCTCGTTTGAGCGTTTGGAACTCTCTTTCTTGCTTCTCTTCCCAGTCAAAGGCCACGCCTTTCTGGGTCAGGGTTGTAAGAGGTTTCGCTATTCGGGAGAAGTTCTGAATGAACCTGCGGTAGTAGCCAGCGAGACCTAGAAATTGACGAATTTCTGTAGGCGTCTTTGGTGCTGACCAGTTCTCAATGGCTTTTATTTTGGATGGGTCCACGTGGATTCCTTCCTCGCTTACCACGTGTCCTAAGAATTCGACTCTTCGGATCCAAAATTCACATTTCGAGAACTTCGCATAAAGTTTCTCTTTTCGTAATGTCTCTAGAACTTGTCGTAGGTGATCGTCATGCTCTTTCTTACTTCGGGAGTAGATCAGGATGTCGTCGATGAAAACGATGACGAACTGCGGGCGCATTGGTCAATCCGAATGGCATCACCACGAACTCGTAGTGTCCGTAACGAGTTCGGAAGGCTGTCTTCGGCACATCCTCCTCTAGCACTCGTAACTGGTGATATCCGGATCTCAGATCAATCTTGGAAAAATAGTTTGCCCCTTGCAGTTGGTCGAATAGATCATCTATGCATGGCACAGGATAACGATTTTTGATCGTCAATTTGTTGAGTTCGCTGTAGTCAATACACATACGAAATGATCCGTCTTTCTTCTTAACGAACAAGACCGGTGCTCCCCAAGGTGAGAAACTTGGTCTTATAAAGCCCTTGCTGAGCAGTTCGTTAAGTTGACCAGAGAGTTTTTGCATCTCGGCTGGTGCTAAACGGTAGGGCGACTTGGCTACTGGGGTAGCTCCTGGGACTAAGTCGATTCTGAACTCGACTTGTCGTTGCGGAGGTAATCTGGGTAGCTCCTCTGGGAAAATGTCGGGGAAGTCGCTCATTACTGGGAGGTTCTTTAGTTTTTTCGTTTCTAGGTTCGTGTCGACGACGTGAGCAAGGAATGCGTGGTATTCTTTGCGCAGATATTTCTGTGCTTGAATACTAGATATTATGCGGAGACTCGCACCAGGTTTGTCGCCGTAGACTATAAGAGTTTCGTTAGACGGGAGGTTTAGTCGGACTGCTTTCTCGTAGCACATGATGTCGTCGCGATGAATACTTAACCAATCCATGCCGATAATAACATCGAAACTTTTTATTGAGACCGGCATAAGGTCGATTGGGAATGAATGGTTATCTAAGGTTAGAAGACAACCTAAATATATGCTATTAGTACTTTCAGTTTTCCCATTCGCCATTTCTACTGTGAATTGTTCATTAAGTGCGTGTGGTTGTTGCTTAAGCATGCGAGCAAATTTGTGGTTTACGAAGCTTCGCTCCGCTCCACTATCGAACAGAATGCATGCATAGGAGTTATCAAGGAGGAACGTACCAGTCACCACAGTCGGGTCAGCAACTGCTTCCCCGTGGCCTATAGCTAGTACCCTCCCTGCTCCTCCAGTATTCCTCGCCTTGGGGCAGTCCCTTTTAAAGTGGCCTGTTTCGCCACATCCATAGCAAGTTGGGCTCGCGCCTGAGCCAGGAACTTGGGAGATCGGTTGTGCCGGGAACTTACAGAATCGGACGGTGTGTCCTTTTCTGTTGCAGTTAGAACACTGCATTTCACGGCAGGCGCCGTGGTGGTGGAAGTTGCATTTGTTGCACTTCGGCAAACTTCCAGCATACTGCTTCCCCGGAGCAGTAACAGCAGTAGGGGTTACCGCAGCATGTACTACCACGATTTGCTGTTTCTTTGAAGCTCGCTGCTTCTTCTTCTCATCCCAAAACTTCTGCTTGGTGCCAGCGGGTTTAGAGGGTTCTGGGATGGCTAGGGTGGTTGTGGTTGCAGGGGTCTTGACTCCATGGTCAATGAGTCTTTGTGCCAAACGCTTGGCACTGTCGAAGGTAGCGGGGTTGGATGCTAAGACATTCCCCTGGTACGGAGGCACCAGCCCCCATACGTACCGTTCGATCTTTTTCCCTTCAGTGGGAACCATATTGGGGCATAGGGCCACCAGTTCGCTAAATCGGGCAGTGTAAGCGATCACATCGGTGCCCTTCATGGTCAGGTTCCAGAGTTCATGTTCTAACTTCTGAACTTCGCCCCTCGGGCAGTATTCCTCGGTCATGAGGTCCTTCATCGTTTCCCAGCCCATGTGGTTAGCCACGACGAGAGTTAGGGCTTTGACGTGGCCGTTCCACCACGTTAGGGCTTTACCCTCAAAGGTGCATGCGGCATATTTCACTTTGCACGCAGCAGGGCATGAACAGATTTCGAAGACTGATTCAGTCTTCTCGAACCATTGCGAGAGAGCAATGACTCCGCCGGTGCCATAGAAAGGCTTCGGCTTGCAGTTTGTAAAATCCTTGTAGGAGCACTCCCTTGAGCGCACAGGGATTTCGATCGGAATAGATTCCACAGGGGTTCCACCTCTGCTGGCATCTGATGAGTGATACTGAGCCATGGCAGTTGCCACTGCTGCAGCTACGGCAGCATTCAGGGCTGCAGTATCGATGATCGGAGGCGGTGGAGGCGGTGGAGGTGCAGGATTATTCCTATTCCTGGGAGATTTGCGAGGAGGCATCTTTCAGCTATAAGTTTATAAAGATAAGAAAGATGGTAAGAATCAATTTGCAAGCAACGTGAGAGTGATACATGGACTAACTAACCATAGCCCAACAGTTGAATGAGTGTTTGAAATCACAATAAGAAATATCAGTAGGAATACACAAGTGTACAAATTTTTCCCACAGATCAGATAGATTTCAATAGTACAGGTATTACTGATGTAATAAGTTCAAGGAAAATCGACCTAACAGTAGGTCTTACATCATACCAAAAGGACAAGACTGACAGTCCTAGATTCCTAATTAGAGTATCGAAAGTTAGGAATATTTTACAGACAAGTGCTACTTAGAGCACATAAGTTCAAGGCTATCCCTAAATCAAAAGACATAGATGTACTAGACATCATCTAATGGCGATGGGAGTTCCTCGGGCGAGTCCTGAGGTCGGACACTTGGCGAAACACCTCTTGAAGGTGTCGGTCCTGAGTTCTCTGACGAGCTTGAAGTTCTAAGACTTCAGCACGGGAGGCAGCCAGCTGTTGCTGCAGAGTTTCGTTGGTTCTCCGGGTCCGTTCCATGTCTTCTTCAAGATGGCGGATGCGGACTGTATTGACGCCTGAATTGGCATCAATCTCCATGACCCGGTCGATGGCTGCTCGACCTTGCTCGACATTACGAGCTATTCTTCGGACGATTACCGGCAGAGCTCTGTCAGCAGAGCCACCATCGCTGATGTTGTAAAAGGTTCGGTCCCCAAAGTATGGTAAGGGTTGACCTTGTTCATCACTCCAGCGGTTCAGGTTGTTTGCCCACATGGGTGTAGGACCTGGAAACGCTGGTCGAGGGTTGTTGTTCGGGGCTTGACCTACAAGTGGTAGGTTGTTGACTTCAGGCTCGGAGTCAGATCCATCAGAAAAGCCTTCTGCGAGGTGATCATCCAAAGGGATTGGATGCTCATCTTCAGGCTCTTCATCGATCCACCCGGCATTGCCTTCATTGGGAAAGTACGGGTCGCCATGATGGAATCCAGCCATTTAGATCTACGCGAGAAGAGAGGTATAAGAATATAGTATACGTGTAACTAGTAGCACAAAATACACCTATTGTATTTTAAGTTTTAAGTTCTACTGATCTTCTTGTGGTAGTGTTGGTAAGTTTTTAGACTTGTTAACATATCACAACCATTCTAGGGCATATCCTAAACACTCCTAGGACCAGCATAGTTGATCAGGCTATGCCATTCCCAGGACTGACCATACATCCCCGAGCTCACTTGTGATATTTAACAATCGTAATACTTTTGTTCTTGTCATTGTGACACTGATTTTAGTATGAATGCAGACTAGTATACTTAATTAAATATTTTATTATTTAAAGTATAGACTCTTGATCAGAGTGTTTTAGTCCCTTTTGGGTTTATAGTTTAGTATATCTTTTATGGGTTGATATACTTGATTCACTATAAACAATGCTCTGATACCAATCTGTCACACCCCAAAACCAATAACGGCGGAAACGTTCTGGGGCGGAGGACGTCATGTACAGTATCACAACACAGTAAATGTAAATAAGCAAACAGCATCATCTATTGCATTAAATATATAATTTTAATACAAGTGTTCTGTACAGTTATAGACACCAAAAATAATGTAACACAAAATAATATGAGATGAGTCTTGAATGCACTCCATCTTCTCAAACGCTGGCCTCGGTACCTGTCTACTGATGACCTGCGAATACAAGTTATTTTGAAAGAGTTTATCAGCATTAAGCTAGTGAGTTCATAAGTATTTTAGTGTCAATGTTTGTTGTCAAAACGTTTGAACCTGTCTCAATGTATAAGTTTGTAAAAATGTAAGTAAATGTTTGAAAGTGTTTGTAAAAGTTTGAATCTCTCAGAAAGTCCTATATTTTCTATTAAAGTAACCTTCTACCAAGGCTTAACTGTTTTGTAAACTCGTCTGTTGTAAAAATGTGTAATTACCCAAGTATAACTATCATTTGATAAAATATAGTTTGTACATTAATGCTTAAGTGAGATTATCACCAAAATATGTAATGGGTAAATCATTGCAGTACTGTAGCTTTCTATAATAAGAACTACTGTAGTACTAATTACTACTACCTTGAACCGGATTTATATTAAGGTATATTGTGATAAATTGCACCATGCTATCGACTGGTAACAACGACATAATGAATGGTCGTAATAAAGAAATGATGTTTGGCACCCGCAGACCTGCAGGTCCGGCTGTAGCTAGCAGCAAGGTGTAGGATAGTCAATCCAGTATAGATCTATACGCAAACTCACGCTCTCCCTCCAAGAGAATTCTGGCTACAACTCGGGCCATGACATTTAAGGCATGCTCCGACACAGTGGATCACAATTGTTAACGTATTCATGTATATGTAATGTTTCTCGTTCTAGTATAGTGGTATATGTTCAGGTTTCTAGTATAACTGTATATGTGTATATGAACTTGTTTCTAGTATAGCTGTATATGTACTTGTTTCTAGTATAACTGTATATGTGTATATGAACTTGTTTCTAGTATAGCTGTATATGTACTTGTTTCTAGTATAACTGTATATGTACATGTTTCTAGTATAGCTGTATATGAACTTGTTTCTAGTATAGCTGTATATGTACTTGTTTCTAGTATATCTGTATATGTACTTGTTTCTAGTATAGCTGTATATGTACTTGAGTTACCCCGATGGTAACTAACTATTGATGTACTGATAAGTATGAATATCGAAGTACTTTTATGACTATACATGTATATATGATATATATAAGTAATATGGAAACGACCTTCGGATGGTCACCCGAAATCCCACCAGACCACATCCAAATCAAGAAAAAGGAAATAGGGCGGATGGCCTTCCTAAGCCCTTTAAACTTATTTATATATCTATACATATATGGGCATGCAATTGAGTATATAAAAGCAATAATAAGTTTTCATAAGACATTTGAAGCATAAATATAATTTTAAGAGAAGATCGACTTGATGTCGATCTATAAAACAATTTGAAAGCATAAGCTGATAAAACAGTTTAAGTATAAGAAACATTTGTTTGAATCACAGCTTGAAGATAAGTCTGGATAGTAAAAGAGTTTGTAAAACATTTCAAAGTAAAGCAGTTTGGTAAACAGTTTGAACAGTGGTAAAAATCGTTGTTTTCCTAGTTATTAATCACATGTGATTAAATGCAATCACATGTGATTAAAGCAATAACTATAAGTATTTGACTTGTATTCCCCCCCCCCCCCCCCATAAAGTATTTAAAACATTTAAAATCATTTCAAAGGTTGATTCAAGGGGTATGAACTCACTTCTGGTGAGTCGTTTGAATTGCAGTGTCGGATACCGTGCTAGGTGGCAAACGGAGACTTGTTTACACGCACGAGCCTAGTTATCATATAATAAGCATATATATAACTAATTAGACAAATAATAACTTAATAAATAAGTTAAGACACTTAGGAAACATGTAAACACTTTTTATAAGTGTTTAAGGTCCAAATGGTTGCATCTAAACATCAAATGGCCTTGCATAAGAGTTCACCAACCAACAAACCCCACCCTTTGGAGTTTACGGCCGTAAACTCATGGGTTTATGGCCGTGAACTCCTCACATGGTGGTTTTGGGTGTTTTAAAGTGTTATCTTGATCCTAGAACACCCCTAGCTTTGTTGGAATAACACATGAAGTAGTTTAAGGCCCTAGAATGCTCCATAGGGGAGTTTACGGTCAAAGGACCTCATCCCCTAGAGTTTACGGCCGTAAACTCCTATGGGGTGGTGGCTTTTAATTGTTTTGAGGCCCTTGCATGTGTAGGATAGCTTCCAAACTTTTATCTAAGGCTAATGGGGACAAGAGGCACACATTTGTGCCTTCACTTGGAGTTTACGGCCCGAGATATGTTCCTTGGCCGTAAACTCCTTTTAAGGAGTGATTATGATGTCTTTTACTCTCCATTCAAGTCCCATGTGTTCAAGGTAAATTGTCTTAAGGCCTAAGGTGTGTTTGTGGTGCATTTAGCCTTTGGAAAAGGGGTTTACGGCCCAAGAGAGGTTCTTGGCCGTAAAGTCCTATAAACTTGTGATTTTGAAGTGTTTTGAAGTTCTAACTAAGCACAAGTATTAGTGGATAAAGTCCTTAAGCATTAGGGGGAAGTTTAGGGCACTAAATGCCCTTGAAAAGGGGTTTACGGCCCAAGGAAGTTCCTTGGCCGTAAACTCCAATATCATGTGTTTCTTGGTTGCTTTTTAGTCCCAAATGTTTATACACTAACCCCTAAACAAGTTTTCTAACAAGAAATCGGGACTAGGAAGCCTTTATGTTCCATTTTGGAGTTTACTCCCCAAGAACGTTCTTGGGGAGTAAACTCCCGGATCTTGTAATCTACGTTCTTGGGGAGTAAACTCCCGGATCTTGTAATCTAAACATGTAATTGATGTTAATAAGCATCTAACAAGTATTGAAACACATTTAGTAAAGTAGACTCACAATCTGGGATGAAAACCCGAAGATCCGTCAGAGAGAATATGGCTTTTCTCTATTTGGAATTGTGAATAATGAATTAATTTAATTCAGAAAACTATTTATAGTCCTGGAATATTTTGGCAGAAAATATTTTTATTCCTGATATTGGATTGTAACATTATGAAACTTGAAATGCTCAAATTTCACAAAACCAGGAGCATCCACTCTCCTGATATCTCCTTAAACATAAACCCTAATGTACACAAACTTGTTCGGAAAAGTGTGAAAATCACAGAAACTGGACTAGCTTCTATTGGATAGATAATGTTCGTACAATGGAAATTTCGGGTGTCACATCATCCCCCTGTTAGAGGGAATTTCGTCCCTAAATTAGAATTTAAGCAAATATAAAGTTACAACAATTAAGCGAAAAGATGAGGGTATTTCAACTTCATCTGATCCTCGCGTTCCCAAGTGAATTCCGGTCCTCGCTTGGCGTTCCAGCGAACCTTCACGATAGGGATACGGCTTTGTTTCGTCTGCTTGACCTCACGGTCCATGATCTCTACAGGTTCTTCCACGAAGTTGAGGCTCTCGTTGATCTCGATCTCGTCGAGTGGGATTACGAGAGTCTCGTCGGACAGACACTTTTTTCAAGTTAGATACGTGGAATGTAGAATGTACGTTACGCAGTGTGTCGGGTAGGTCGAGTTTGTAAGCTACGGGGCCGACTCTGGCAAGAATCTCGAAAGGCCCTATGTACCTCGGATTAAGCTTCCCACGCTTGCCGAAGCGTATCAAGCCTTTCCAGGGTGAGACTTTGAGAAGGACTCGGTCTCCCACCTGAAATTCCAAAGGTTTTCTTCGTTTATCGGCGTAGCTCTTCTGTCGGTCTCTAGAGGCTTTCAATCGTTCACGGATCTGAACGATTTTCTCTGTCGTTTCCCGAATGATTTCCGGACCGGTGAGAGTACTGTCGGAAGCTTGCCCTCTTGCTAATTGGGTATCACCCACCTCAGCCCAGCACAGAGGGGATCTGCACTTGCGGCCGTAGAGAGCTTCGAATGGAGCAGCCTTGATGCTCGTGTGATAACTGTTATTATAGGAAAATTCGACAAGGGGTAAATGAGTATCCCATGCCTTCCCAAAATCAATAACACAGGCTCGCAACATATCTTCCAGTGTTTGGATGGTCCTCTCACTCTGTCCGTCGGTCTATGGATGGTAGGCTGTGCTCATGTCCAGCCTTGTTCCTAGGGAATGTTGTAGTGATTGCCAAAATCTTGAGGTGAACCTACTATCTCTATCGGAGATAATGGAAATAGGTACACCATGTAGCCGTATAATTTCCTTAATGTATGTTCTCGTAAGTTTCTCCATCTTGTCGTTTTATTTGATAGGCAGGAAGTGTGCAGACTTGGTCAATCTATCAACGATGACCCATATGGTGTCAAGTCCACCCGTTGTCTTGGGCAACTTGGTTATGAAATCCATAGTGATCCGCTCCCACTTCCATTCTGGGATCTCTGGCTGTTGCAGTAAACCAGAGGGCTTCTGGTACTCGACCTTAGCCTTTGCGCAAGTAAGGCATTTACTCACGAAGGTAGCAATCTCTGCTTTCATATTAGGCCACCAGTATAGCTTTTTAAGATCCAGATACATCTTATCTGAACCTGGGTGGACGGAATACCGAGTGTTGTGCGCCTCGGTCATGACCAAGTCTCGGAAACCACCGTGTTTCGGTGTCCAGATCCGGTTCATGAAATATAAAGCTCCGTCACCCTTGGCTTCGAAGTTCTTGTCCATTCCCCTAAGGGATTCACTCGACACATTTTCAGGTTTCATGGCCTCAAGTTGAGCCGCCTGAATTTGCTTAGTCAGGTGTGAATGGATGGTTATCGATAATGACTTGACCTTGCGACCAGAATATTCCTTCCGACTTAGGGCGTCTGCTACTACGTTGGCTTTACCCGGATGATAACGAATATCGCATTCGTAGTCACTGAGTAGCTCGACCCACCGTCGTTGTCTCATGTTGAGCTCCTTCTGATCGAAAATATGTTGTAAACTCTTGTGGTGGGTAAAGATAGTGCTCTTCGTTCCATACAAGTAATGTCTCCATATCTTCAGAGCAAACACTACTGCTCCTAGTTCAAGATCGTGGGTCGTGTAGTTAACCTCGTGTGTCTTCAACTGTCTCGAGGCGTAGGCGATGACCTTACCTCGCTGCATCAGAACACATCCGAGTCCTTGATTGGATGCATCACAATAGACTACGAAGTCTTCTATTCCTTCTGGAAGGGATAGTATCGGCGCGGTGCACAAGGATCGTTTGAGCGTTTGGAACTCTCTTTCTTGCTTCTCTTCCCAGTCAAAGGCCACGCCTTTCTGGGTCAGGGTTGTAAGAGGTTTCGCTATTCGGGAGAAGTTCTGAATGAACCTGCGGTAGTAGCCAGCGAGACCTAGAAATTGACGAATTTCTGTAGGCGTCTTTGGTGCTGACCAGTTCTCAATGGCTTTTATTTTGGATGGGTCCACGTGGATTCCTTCCTCGCTTACCACGTGTCCTAAGAATTCGACTCTTCGGATCCAAAATTCACATTTCGAGAACTTCGCATAAAGTTTCTCTTTTCGTAATGTCTCTAGAACTTGTCGTAGGTGATCGTCATGCTCTTTCTTACTTCGGGAGTAGATCAGGATGTCGTCGATGAAAACGATGACGAACTGCGGTCGCATTGGTCAATCCGAATGGCATCACCACGAACTCGTAGTGTCCGTAACGAGTTCGGAAGGCTGTCTTCGGCACATCCTCCTCTAGCACTCGTAACTGGTGATATCCGGATCTCAGATCAATCTTGGAAAAATAGTTTGCCCCTTGCAGTTGGTCGAATAGATCATCTATGCATGGCACAGGATAACGATTTTTGATCGTCAATTTGTTGAGTTCGCTGTAGTCAATACACATACGAAATGATCCGTCTTTCTTCTTAACGAACAAGACCGGTGCTCCCCAAGGTGAGAAACTTGGTCTTATAAAGCCCTTGCTGAGCAGTTCGTTAAGTTGACCAGAGAGTTTTTGCATCTCGGCTGGTGCTAAACGGTAGGGCGACTTGGCTACTGGGGTAGCTCCTGGGACTAAGTCGATTCTGAACTCGACTTGTCGTTGCGGAGGTAATCTGGGTAGCTCCTCTGGGAAAATGTCGGGGAAGTCGCTCATTACTGGGAGGTTCTTTAGTTTTTTCGTTTCTAGGTTCGTGTCGACGACGTGAGCAAGGAATGCGTGGTATTCTTTGCGCAGATATTTCTGTGCTTGAATACTAGATATTATGCGGAGACTCGCACCAGGTTTGTCGCCGTAGACTATAAGAGTTTCGTTAGACGGGAGGTTTAGTCAGACTGCTTTCTCGTAGCACATGATGTCGTCGCGATGAATACTTAACCAATCCATGCCGATAATAACATCGAAACTTTTTATTGAGACCGGCATAAGGTCGATTGGGAATGAATGGTTATCTAAGGTTAGAAGACAACCTAAATATATGCTATTAGTACTTTCAGTTTTCCCATTGGCCATTTCTACTGTGAATTGTTCATTAAGTGCGTGTGGTTGTTGCTTAAGCATGCGAGCAAATTTGTGGTTTACGAAGCTTCGCTCCGCTCCACTATCGAACAGAATGCATGCATAGGAGTTATCAAGGAGGAACGTACCAGTCACCACAGTCGGGTCAGCAACTGCTTCCCCGTGGCCTATAGCTAGTACCCTCCCTGCTCCTCCAGTATTCCTCGCCTTGGGGCAGTCCCTTTTAAAGTGGCCTGTTTCGCCACATCCATAGCAAGTTGGGCTCGCGCCTGAGCCAGGAACTTGGGAGATCGGTTGTGCCAGGAACTTACAGAATCGGACGGTGTGTCCTTTTCTGTTGCAGTTAGAACACTGCATTTCACGGCAGGCGCCGTGGTGGTGGAAGTTGCATTTGTTGCACTTCGGCAAACTTCCAGCATACTGCTTCCCCGGAGCAGTAACAGCAGTAGGGGTTACCGCAGCATGTACTACCACGATTTGCTGTTTCTTTGAAGCTCGCTGCTTCTTCTTCTCATCCCAAAACTTCTGCTTGGTGCCAGCGGGTTTAGAGGGTTCTGGGATGGCTAGGGTGGTTGTGGTTGCAGGGGTCTTGACTCCATGGTCAATGAGTCTTTGTGCCAAACGCTTGGCACTGTCGAAGGTAGCGGGGTTGGATGCTAAGACATTCCCCTGGTACGGAGGCACCAGCCCCCATACGTATCGTTCGATCTTTTTCCCTTCAGTGGGAACCATATTGGGGCATAGGGCCACCAGTTCGCTAAATCGGGCAGTGTAAGCGATCACATCGGTGCCCTTCATGGTCAGGTTCCAGAGTTCATGTTCTAACTTCTGAACTTCGCCCCTCGGGCAGTATTCCTCGGTCATGAGGTCCTTCATCGTTTCCCAGCCCATGTTGTTAGCCACGACGAGAGTTAGGGCTTTGACGTGGCCGTTCCACCACGTTAGGGCTTTACCCTCAAAGGTGCATGCGGCATATTTCACTTTGCACGCAGCAGGGCATGAACAGATTTCGAAGACTGATTCAGTCTTCTCGAACCATTGCGAGAGAGCAATGACTCCGCCGGTGCCATAGAAAGGCTTCGGCTTGCAGTTTGTAAAATCCTTGTAGGAGCACTCCCTTGAGCGCACAGGGATTTCGATCGGAATAGATTCCACAGGGGTTCCACCTCTGCTGGTATCTGATGAGTGATACTGAGCCATGGCAGTTGCCACTGCTGCAGCTACGGTAGCATTCAGGGCTGCAGTATCGATGACCGGAGGCGGTGGAGGCGGTGGAGGTGCAGGATTATTCCTATTCCTGGGAGATTTGCGAGGAGGCATCTTTCAGCTATAAGTTTATAAAGATAAGAAAGATGGTAAGAATCAATTTGCAAGCAACGTGAGAGTGATACATGGACTAACTAACCATAGCCCAACAGTTGAATGAGTGTTTGAAATCACAATAAGAAATATCAGTAGGAATACACAAGTGTACAAATTTTTCCCACAGATCAGATAGATTTCAATAGTACAGGTATTACTGATGTAATAAGTTCAAGGAAAATCGACCTAACAGTAGGTCTTACATCATACCAAAAGGACAAGACTGACAGTCCTAGATTCCTAATTAGAGTATCGAAAGTTAGGAATATTTTACAGACAAGTGCTACTTAGAGCACATAAGTTCAAGGCTATCCCTAAATCAATAGACAGAGATGTACTAGACATCATCTAATGGCGATGGGAGTTCCTCGGGCGAGTCCTGAGGTCGGACACTTGGCGAAACACCTCTTGAAGGTGTCGGTCCTGAGTTCTCTGACGAGCTCGAAGTTCTAAGACTTCAGCACGGGAGGCAGCCAGCTGTTGCTGCAGAGTTTCGTTGGTTCTCCGGGTCCGTTCCATGTCTTCTTCAAGATGGCGGATGCGGACTGTATTGACGCCTGAATTGGCATCAATCTCCATGACCCGGTCGATGGCTGCTCGACCTTGCTCGACATTACGAGCTATTCTGCGGACGATTACCGGCAGAGCTCTGTCAGCAGAGCCACCATCGCTGATGTTGTAAAAGGTTCGGTCCCCAAAGTATGGTAAGGGTTGACCCTGTTCATCACTCCAGCGGTTCAGGTTGTTTGCCCACATGGGTGTAGGACCTGGAAACGCTGGTCGAGGGTTGTTGTTCGGGGCTTGACCTACAAGCGGTAGGTTGTTGACTTCAGGCTCGGAGTCAGATCCATCAGAAAAGCCTACTGCGAGGTGATCATCCAAAGGGATTGGATGCTCATCTTCAGGCTCTTCATCGATCCACCCGGCATTGCCTTCATTGGGAAAGTACGGGTCGCCATGATGGAATCCAGCCATTTAGATCTACGCGAGAAGAGAGGTATAAGAATATAGTATACGTGTAACTAGTAGCACAAAATACACCTATTGTATTTTAAGTTTTAAGTTCTACTGATCTTCTTGTGGTAGTGTTGGTAAGTTTTTAGACTTGTTAACATATCACAACCATTCTAGGGCATATCCTAATCACTCCTAGGACCAGCATAGTTGATCAGGCTATGCCATTCCCAGGACTGACCATACATCCCCGAGCTCACTTGTGATATTTAACAATCGTAATACTTTTGTTCTTGTCATTGTGACACTGATTTTAGTATGAATGCAGACTAGTATACTTAATTAAAAATTTTTTATTTAAAGTATAGACTCTTGATCAGAGTGTTTTAGTCCCTTTTGGGTTTATAGTTTAGTATATCTTTTATGGGTTGATATACTTGATTCACTATAAACAATGCTCTGATACCAATCTGTCACACCCCAAAACCAATAACGGCGGAAACGTTCTGGGGCGGAGGACGTCATGTACAGTATCACAACACAGTAAATGTAAATAAGCAAACAACATCATCTATTGCATTAAATATATAATTTTAATACAAGTGTTCTGTACAGTTATAGACACCAAAAATAATGTAACACAAAATAATATGAGATGAGTCTTGAATGCACTCCATCTTCTCAAAAGCTGGCCTCGGTACCTGTTTACTGATGACCTGCGAATACAAGTTATTTTGAAAGAGTTTATCAGCATTAAGCTGGTGAGTTCATAAGTATTTTAGTGTCAATGTTTGTTGTCAAAACGCTTGAACCTATCTCAATGTATAAGTTTGTAAAAATGTAAGTAAATGTTTGAAAGTGTTTGTAAAAGTTTGAATCTCTTAGAAAGTCCTATATTTTCTATTAATGTAACCTTCTACCAAGGCTTAACTGTTTTGTAAACTCGTCTATTGTAAAAATGTGTAATTACCCAAGTATAACTATCATTTGATAAAATATAGTTTGTACATTAATGCTTAAGTGAGATTATCACCAAAATATGTAATGGGTAAATCATTGTAGTACTGTAGCTTTGTATAATAAGAACTACTGTAGTACTAATTACTACTACCTTAAACCGAATTTATATTAAGGTATATTGTGATAAATTGCACCATGGTATCGATTGGTAACAACGACATAATGAATGGTCGTAATAAAGAAATGACGTTTGGCACCCGCAGACCTGCAGGTTCGGTTGTAGCTTGCAGCAAGGTGTAGGATAGTCAATCCAGTATAGATCTATACGCAAACTCACGCTCTCCCTCCAAGAGAATTCTGGCTACAACTCGGGCCATGACATTTAAGGCATGCTCCGACACAGTGGATCACAATTGTTAACGTATTCATGTATATGTAATGTTTCTCGTTCTAGTATAGTGGTATATGTTCAGGTTTCTAGTATAACTGTACTATAACTGTATATGTCTATATGAACTTGTTTCTAGTATAGCTGTATATGTACTTGTTTCTAGTATAACTGTATATATGTGTATATGAACTTGTTTCTAGTATAGCTGTATATGTACTTGTTTCTAATATAACTGTATATGTACATGTTTCTAGTATAGCTGTATATGAACTTGTTTCTAGTATAGCTGTATATGTACTTGTTTCTAGTATATATGTATATGTACTTGTTTCTAGTATAGCTGTATATGTACTTGAGTTACCCCGATGGTAACTAACTATTGATGTACTGATAAGTATGAATATGGAAGTACTTTTATGTCTATACATGTATATATGATATATAAATAATATGGAAACGACCTTTGGATGGTCACCCGAAATGCCACCAGACCACATCCAAATCGAGAAAAAGGAAATAGGGCGGATGGCCTTCCTAAGCCCTTTAAACATTATTTATATATCTATACATATATGGGCATGCAATTGAATATATAAAAGCAATAATAAGTTTTCATAAGACATTTGAAGCATAAATATAATTTTAAGAGAAGATCGACTTGATGTCGATCTATAAAACAATTTGAAAGCATAAGTTGATAAAATAGTTTAAGTATAAGAAACATTTGTTTGAATCACAGCTAGAAGATAAGTCTGGATAGTAAAAGAGTTTGTAAAACATTTCAAAGTAAAGCAGTTTGGTAAACAGTTTGAACAGTGGTAAAAATCATTGTTTTCCTAGTTATTAATCACATGTGATTAAATGCAATCACATGTGATTGAAGCAATAACTATAAGTATTTGACTTGTATTCCCCCCCCCCCCCATAAAGTATTTAAAACATTTAAAATCATTTCAAAGGTTGATTCAAGGGGTATGAACTCACTTCTGGTGAGTCGTTTGAATTGCAGTGTCGGATACCGTGCTAGGTGGCAAACGGAGACTTGTTTACACGCACGAGCCTAGTTATCATATAATAAGCATATAAATAACTAATTAGACAAATAATAACTTAATAAATAAGTTAATACACTTAGGAAACATGTAAACACTTTTTATAAGTGTTTGAGGTCCAAATGGTTGCATCTAAGTTGCTACGGGACAAGGCAAAAGGGTTTGAAACATCAAATGGCCTTGCATAAGAGTTCACCACCCAACAAACCCCACCCTTTGGAGTTTACGGCCGTAAACTCATGGGTTTATGGCCGTGAACTCCTCACATGGTGGTTTTGGGTGTTTTAAAGTGTTATCTTGATCCTAGAACACCCCTAGCTTTGTTGGAATAACACATGAAGTAGTTTAAGGCCCTAGAATGCTCCATAGGGGAGTTTACGGCCAAAGGACCTCATCCCTAGAGTTTACGGCCGTAAACTCCTATGGGGTGATGGCTTTTAATTGTTTTGAGGCCCTTGCATGTGTAGGATAGCTTCCAAACTTTTATCTAAGGCTAATTGGGACAAGAGGCACACATTTGTGCCTTCACTTGGAGTTTACGGCCCGAGATATGTTCCTTGGCCGTAAACTCCTTTTAAGGAGTGATTATGATGTCTTTTACTCTCCATTCAAGTCCCATGTGTTCAAGGTAAATTGTCTTAAGGCCTAAGGTGTGTTTGTGGTGCATTTAGCCTTTGGAAAAGGGGTTTACGGCCCAAGAGAGGTTCTTGGCCGTAAAGTCCTATAAACTTGTGATTTTGAAGTGTTTTGAAGTTCTAACTAAGCACAAGTATTAGTGGATAAAGTCCTTAAGCATTAGGGGGAAGTTTAGGGCACTAAATGCCATTGAAAAGGGGTTTACGGCCCAAGGAAGTTCCTTGGCCGTAAACTCCAATATCATGTGTTTCTTGGTTGCTTTTTAGTCCCAAATGTTTATACACTAACCCCTAAACAAGTTGTCTAACAAGGAATCGGGACTAGGAAGCCTTTATGTTCCATTTTGGAGTTTACTCCCCAAGAACGTTCTTGGGGAGTAAACTCTCGGATCTGGAAATCTAAACACGTAATTGATGTTAATAAGCATCTAACAAGTATTGAAACACATTTAGTAAAGTAGACTCACAATCTGGGATGAAAACCCGAAGATCCGTCAGAGAGAATATGGCTTTTCTCTATTTGGAATTGTGAATAATGAATTAATTTAATTCAGAAAACTATTTATAGTCCTGGAATATTTTGGCAGAAAATATTTTTATTCCTGATATTGGACTGTAACATTATGAAACTTGAAATGCTCAAATTTCACAAAACCAGGAGCATCCACTCTCCTGATATCTCCTTAAACATAAACCCTAATGTACACAAACTTGTTCGGAAAAGTGTGAAAATCACAGAAACTGGACTAGCTTCTATTGGATAGATAATGTTCGTACAATGGAAATTTCGGGTTGTCACATTTTACATGTTAAAAACTTTATCAAACTTGTTCTTATATGTTAAACCTTTCCTTTTAACTCTTTTAAACTAATATATTGTCAAAAGCATGTTTGATGCACATATAGTTATATAAGTAAGGTTTGAAGGACTTACGACTAATAATTCACTTTATTTCATGTTCCTTGTTTAGTCGTGGACTTAGAGTACCCTATTGTTTGTCCGAGTGTGTCACACCCCCACACCGGAACGGCGGAAACGTTCGGGGGCGGATGACTTCATGTGGTAACGTAACAAATGAATACATAGTAAAGAAAGCAATACAACCATCATATATATAATTGAAAGTTTACATTGTTTAAAAGAGTACATGTTCAAAACCAATTACAATATGATGCCAAAATTATGACTTTAAACTGGTGCCGCAGCGTTCCTTCTGCAAAAAAAGTTGTTTGGTACCTGCAATTACTGAGTCTATGGGACATACAAGTAGTTTTGAAAGAGTAGATCAGCATTTAAGCTGGTGAGTTTCATAAGTATTTAAATGATAGTATTTGTATGAACTAAAAAGAAATGGTTTGTTTTTGTTTGTTAGTTTCTAGAAAATCCCATATTTCCTACTAGTATAAATGTAGCCTTAAATCAAATCCAATGTTTGTTAGAAAGTTGATGTTTTCCCATCTGTGACTAGTGTTTTAGAAGTTCCAAACATGTATCAAATTAGGTTTTTCATGCCTAAATTAGTTAATTTATGTACGTATAAAACCTCCAAAATGTCTGAAAAACCCCGTAAATCAATGTGTTTTTAATACTCTATGTGAGTTTTATAACCATGATATTGACTAGAAATGCCTATACACAACGTTCTTCAGGCGTTGGAATGTTCTGATGTTTGTCACCCCAAATGGTGTACTGTAGCTAATAGTCAGGGTGCGGGGTTGTCAATCCCGTATAGATCTATACACAAACACCATGCTCCCCCTCCAAGGGATTCTGGTATATAATACAAGACTTGAAATGTGTACACAAGCGTACGTGAAGTTTAATGTCTCACAAAACATAGTATAAAACAGATTTATGTGTGAAAATGTTCGTTTGTTCTTGTATATGAAAGTAACTTCTTGAAATAGTATTTCCAGTATGTAAAAGTTCGTAGTATTCTCGTACAACTATACCTATTATAGTTTTCTAAAAGTGCGTTTCAGTTGTATAGTAATTCCTAGTGAAAATGCTCACTTGTTTTGAAAAGTATAATTTTTGTAGTGCCAAAACTGGACACGTATACTTGTAGTATAAATAGAGTGTTTGATTTACATAAATACATAAATAGTTTCTTATTTCAAAAGATAAGATGTTATCGTGGTATAATTTGCATACGAAAGTTTCCCTGTAATAGTTATAAATCACATATGATTCCATTTATAAAAAGCGTATAATGAAACTTTATTATATAACACACGATAATAATCGAGTGTTTTACTTGTATTCCCCCCCCCCCCTAAAAGCATATAAAAGTATTTATAAAATATTTTAAAGTGTGAATTATAGGGGTATGAACTCACTTGAAAGATCGAAGAAGGCGAGATGAAAACCGGACAGAATTTCGACTCGAGAAAGCGGATTTTCTCGGGATTCTCGAGAATCTCGGGAGCACAAACGACCTTTGGGACTTGAGCAAGGTAACCGAAACTTCGGGATAGCACGTGCACGGAAAACGAGGCAAAAACACAAGAGAGATGAGAGGAAATGGCTCTTTTCTTCGGAACCCTCGCATCCCTTTTATAGGGGGTGGGAACCGCCTCCGTACGTGGGGCATACGCGAGTACGCTGGGCGTACTCGTGCGTCACGCATGAGCGCATCCTCGACTGCTTCGGACTCCGGATGGGACTAGACATAGGCTCGCATAGGGCGCGACTTGGAGGATCCAATGTCTAGGCCTTGAGTACACTGGGCGTACGCGTGTACGCTGGGCGTACTCGTGCGTGACTCAGCCTTCAGATAATACCGAAATTTCAATTAAAAAATTATATTTTTAATATTTAATAAATTTCAAAAATTAATATCTTCTTCATACGAACTCCGTTTTCGACGTTCTTTATATCCACGCGTAGGTGAGACTATACTCTACAACTTTCGTTTAGATTCCGTCGGCAAATTTTGAAATTAGTTTTATTATTTATTTTTAAAAGCTCGTGGTAAGAAAATTTCATTAGAAATTCATAAGTTCATTATCTGACTTCTATTTTTGCCAGACTTTTTACCGTTGAAAAACCATTGTCGAGACCTTCGACTCTCATTTCGGTCATTCCGGTCAAAAGTCGCTCGATCTATGATTCGAGTTTTTAGTTGTCCGTTGCTAAGCCGAACTTGGAAAATTCATAACTTCCTTATACGATGTTAGATTTGGGCGTTCTTTTTACATACGATCACAGTTTAATGACATCTAACATAATAGGTAATTTAATTAGTGATTTTTGGATATTTTATTTTCGAAGTTAATTTCATTATAACGAACGTGGTTACAATACTTGACTTTTTAGGTCGTTTACATAGAGTTGAAATATCGGGTTGTCACATTATCCCCCTGTTAGAGGGAATTTCATCCCGAAATTTAAAGTAAGAAAGATACAAGTGAATTAGAGAAAAAGATGTGGGTACTTTTGTTTCATCTGATCTCAGCGTTCCCATGTGAATTCAGGTCCTTGCTTGTTGTTCCAACGGACTTTCACGATGGGTATGCGACTTTGTTTCATTTGTTTGACCTCTCGGCCCATGATTTCTACCAGTTCTTCCACGAAGTTGAGGCTCTCGTTCATCTCGATCTCATCGAGTGGGATAACAAGAGTCTCATCGGACAGATACTTTTTCAAGTTTGATACATGGAAGGTTGGATGTATGTTACTAAGTTCACGTGGTAGATTAAGTTTGTAAGCTATAGGGCCGATTCTGGCGAGAATCTCGAAAGGCCCTATGTATCTTGGATTTAGCTTTCCACGCTTTCCAAAGCGTATTAAGCCTTTCCACAGCGAGACTTTCAATAGAACGCGGTCTCCTACTTGGAATTCCAAAGGTTTCCTCCGTTGGTCAGCGTAGCTTTTCTGTCGGTCTTTAGATGCTTTCAACCGTTCACGAATCTGAACGATCTTCTCTGTCGTTTCTTTTATGATTTCCGGACCGGTGAGAATGTTTTCAGTATCTCATCCTTTAGCTAACTGGGTGTCACCAACTTCCGTCCAGCACAGAGGGGACCTGCACTTACGGCCATAGAGGGCTTCAAATGGAGCAACGTTTATGCTCGTATGATAACTATTGATGTATGAAAATTCAACAAGGGGTAAATGGATATCCCATGCCTTTCCGAAGTCAATCACACAGGCTCTCAGCATATCTTCCAAAGTTTGTATCGTTCTCTCACTTTGCCCGTTTGTTTGTGGATGGTAGGCTGTACTCATGTCTAGTCTAGTCCCTAAGGATATTTGTAGTGACTGTCAGAACCTTAATGTTAATCTACTATCTCTATCGGAGATAATGGACATCGGAACACCATGCAATCGCATTATTTCACTTATGTAAGTTCTTGTAAGCCTTTCCATCTTGTCAGTCTCCTAGATTGGTAGAAAATGCATGGATTTGGTCAATCTGTCGATGATGACCCATATGGTATCAAGTCCACCCGTTGTCTTGGGAAACTTGGTTATGAAATCCATAGTAATCTGTTCCCATTTCCATTCCGGTATCTCTGGTTGTTGTAGTAATCCTGAAGGTTTCTGGTACTCGACCTTAACCTTAGCGCAAGTAATACATTTACTTACGAAGGTAGCAATCTCTGCTTTCATGTTAGGCCACCAGTATAGTTTCTTAAGATCCAGATACATTTTATCTGAACCTGGGTGAACGGAATACCTTGTGTTGTGTGCTTCGGTCATGACCACGTCTCTAAAACCACGATGTCTCGGTGTCCAGATACGGTACATGAGATAATAGGCTCCGCCACCCTTGATTTCTAGATTCTTTTCCATTCCTCTCAGGGATTCACCCGTCACATGTTCGGGTTGCAAAGCTTCCAGTTGAGCCTCCTTAATTTGTGTGGATAAGTGGGAATGGATAGTTATATTTAGAGATTTGACTCTCCGATCAGTGTATTCTTTTCGACTGAGGGCGTCAGCTACTACATTGGCCTTTCCAGGATGATAACGAATTTCACATTCATAATCATTGAGTAACTCGACCCATCGGCGTTGTCGCATGTTGAGCTCTTTCTGATCGAAAATGTGTTGAAGGCTCTTGTGGTCGGCGTAAATAGTACTCTTCGTTCCGTACAAGTAGTGTCTCCAGATCTTCAAAGCAAATACCACTGCTCCTAACTAAATATCGTGTGTTGTATAGTTTACTTCGTGTATCTTAAGCTGACGGGAGGCGTAGGCAATAACCTTCCCTCGTTGCATAAGAACACAACCAAGTCCTTGACTTGATGCATCGGAATACACTACAAAATCTTTTATCCCTTCCGGGAGGGATAGTATCGGTGTGGTGCACAAGGCCTATTTCAGTGTTTGGAACGCCTTCTCTTGTTTTGCTTCCCAGTCAAAGACCACGCCTTTATGGGTTAATGTAGTAAGAGGTTTCGAAATCCTATAGAAGTTCTTTATGAATCTGCGATAGTAGCCAGCTAGACCTAGAAATTGACGAATCTCTGTAGGTGTCCTTGGTGCCGACCAGTTCTTAATGGCCTTAATTTTGGAGGGGTCCACATGTATTCCATTTTCGCTAACAACGTGGCCCAAAATTCGACTCTTCGAATCTAAAATTCACATTTAGAGAACTTCACATAGAGTTTCTCCGATCGTAGTGTTTTTAAGACTCTTCGTAGGTGCTGAATAAGTTCTTCCTTAATTCGGGAGTAGATAAGTATATCATCGATGAAGATGATGACGAACTGATCCAAGTAAGGACGGCACACCCTATTCATTAGGTCCATTAACACTGCTGGTGCGTTGGTTAATCCGAACGGCATCACTACAAATTCGTAGTGTCCATAACGGGTTCGGAAGGCTGTCTTGGGAACGTCTTCCTCTAGCACTCGTAATTGGTGATATCCGGATCGTAGATCTATCTTTGAGAAGTAGCTCGCTCTTTGAAGTTGATCAAATAGGTCGTCAATGCGGGGTAGTGGGTAACGATTTTTGACAGTAAGTTTGTTCAGCTCTCGGTAGTTGATGCACATACGGAACGATCCATCTTTCTTCTTTACAAACAAGACTGGTGCTCACCAAGGTGAGAAACTTGGTCTAATGAATCTTTTTTGGTGGAGCTCGTTAAGCTGACCGGAAAGTTCTTGCATCTCTGCAGGTTCCAGACCATCAGGCGATTTTCCTACTGGGGTAGCCCCTGGAACTAAATCGATTCTGAACTCGACTTGGCGTTGTGGTGGTAATCCCAGTAGTTCTTCTAGAAATATATCGGGGAAGTCACGTACTTATGGAATGATGTTAATATCCTTTACTTCCCGACTCATATCGACGATGTGTGCAAGAAATGCCTGATAATCCTTGCGCAAACACTTTCAAGCTTGGATGCACGAAATGATGCGGAGGTTTGTACTTGATTTCTCGCCGTAAATCACTAATGTTTCATCGTTAGGGAGATTTAGACGAATGGATTTTTCAAAGCACATGATGTCGGCGCGAAGTAGACTTAACTAATCCATGCCAACTATGATGTCGAAACTTTTAATTTGGACTGGCATGAGGTTGATTGGGAAGGAGTGACCGTCTAAAGTTAATGTACAACTCATGTATATGCAATTAGTATTTTCTGTGTTTCCATTTGCCATTTCTACAGTGAATGATTCTTCTAACATGCTAGGTTTATGTTTAAGTAAGTGAATAAATTTTTGGCTCATGAAGCTTCTCTCGCTCTACTATCGAATAGTACGCATGCATGTGAATTATCGAGAAGAAACATACCAGGAACTACTGTAGGATCAGCTACAACTTCTTCATGACCAATAGCCAAAACTTGTCCCACTCCGCTGATATCCGCTGCCTTTGCGCAGTTTTTTTTGTATTGGCCTACCTCGCCACAACCGTAGCACGCTTGGCCTACACCAGCATTGGGAACTTGAGTGATCGGCTTTACGGGGGCCTTGCAGAAACGGACAGTGTGTCCCTTTCTGTTGTAGTTGGAGCACTGCATTTCCCGACAAGGTCCATGGTGGTGGTAATTGCATTTGGTGCGCTTTGGGAGGTTTCCCACATAAGGCTTTGTTGGGTAGAGATTTGTAGGAATGGTAGTAGGTACAGTAGCATCATTTACTGTAACCAGTTGTTGTTTCTTTGAGGATTCTTGGGAAGACCCACCCTTCCCCTTATTCTATCCTCTCTTCTTGTTATTGTTGTTGTTGTTGTTTCCCTTTTGTGGTTCTGGTGCAGAAAGTGTTGAGTTTTGATGATTTCCATGATCAATAAGCAATTGTGCCAGCTCCTTGGCACTTTCAAAAGTGTCAGGTTTTGAAGCTAACACGCTTGACTGAATTTGGGGCAACAGTCCCCAAATGTATCGCTCTATTTTCTTGCTCTCGGGAGCAATCATATATGGGCAAAGGATTGCCAGATCATAGAATCTGTTGGTATAAGTTGCTATTTCGGTACCACTCATTCCAAGAGTCCCGAGTTCGTGCTCGAGTTTTTGAATCTCTCCTCGTGGACAGTACTCCCTCATCAGCATGATTTTCAAGCTCTCCCAGCTTATTGAGTTCGCCACTATCAGAGTAAGTACCTTAACATGGCCATTCCACCAAGTTAAAGCCCTATCAATAAGTATGTACGTTCCAAACTTGAGTTCGTTGTGCTCGGGGCAGGAGCAGATTTCAAAGACTGATTCCGTCCTTTCAATCCACTACCTTAAAATCATCACATCACCCATTCCATTAAACATCCTGGGTTTAATATTCGTAAAGTCTTTATAGGTGCACTCCCGGGGTTGCCCATGACTATCGCCATGGTTGGAAGGGTGTACACCAATTCCTGAACCAGTAGTAACAGGGGTATTGATCTATGACATGGCAGCCGCCATAGCTACGGTGACTACTGCTTGGAACATGACATCATCAAATTGAGAAGGTAGAGGTGGTGGTGGTATCGGTGCTTCCCCACCGTTGTTTCGTCTCGGATTTCTACGCGGAGGCATCCTTTAACTAAAGATTGAAAAGACAAGGGTAAGAAGTCCATAGTATAGAAAATGAATGTGTCTCATGAACTAAATCGCTATAGTTCAATAATAGATGATAGTATGAGTCTCAAAGATAGAAGAACGAAGGTTATTCATAAATCCGAATATATGAACAAGCGTATGGTTTTTCCATAATATTTTAAATATTGAACGAAATACTCAATGTAGTAATAATAGCATGCAAATTATATTAATATAATAGATGATACAACGATCACGAAAATTTGACCCTTATAAGGGTCTCCAGTTACAAGATTTTAAGAATGTAAAAACTTTTAGCCGAGGTCTTAACTTATAACCAAATTTGAGGTTTTCGCAAGTACTACTTCCGACGTGTGTTGCGCTTGAAGCTTGACTCCGCATCCAATTGCTTTGATTCCATAAGACGCCTATCGAAGGTGGCTTGTTGTTCCCTCAACTCTGCGAGGGCTGCATTCATTTTTGTTTGGAATGCATCGGCGCGGAGCTAGGTGTCATTCTGCAACATATCCAGACGACGGATGTCGGCCGTGTGAGCTTGTACTTCCACGTTGACTTCGTGGATTCGATTTGCTTGGACCCTCGACTGATAGGACTGGTTCGCTAGTTTACCTACCATGACCGGAAGTGCTCGGTCGGCTGAACCTCCGTCCCTGATGTCGTAGAAGTTTCGACACATACCGTAGGGAGAGCGTATCCCTTGTTGTTGGCTCCAATGGTGGAGGTGACTTCCCCAAATGGGGGTCGGTCCCTGGAAGTTCCTTCTAATGGCTGGAGGGTCGACTACTTCTGGTTCTGAGTGTGTACCAGAGTTGCCCCTTTTTCCAACTCGATAGGTTCTTCATCCTCTTCAGGATCCTCCTCTACCCATCCTCCATTGCCCTGGTGAGGGTAGTAGGGGTCCCCTTGTGGGTGAAATCCAGCCATTTGACTATACGAGAATAGGGTTATAAGATTTGAACAAAACTTGAAAACATGTAACACTAATTAACCTATTGTATGCACCAAATACTCCTATAGTATTTAAATTGTATGTTTGATACTAGTGTCCATTTCGGTAAGTTTTGACTTGTTGCTCACTACGATCATTCCGCGATATACGTTAGTCCAATCTCAGATAAATATAGTTGATCAGGCTATATTCATCCTAAATTCGATTACATATCTCGAGAACTAATCATAGTGTCCAACTCCTCTTAATACTTTTTGTATAGTTCTCATCATGAAAATATGTCGTTGTATGCATGTATTTTGTATTTTCATGACCGAAAATAATCTATTTAAATGAAATAGGATTTTAGGTGTGAAAATCTTTTGTCATAGACTTTGAGTCCCTAAGCATTTATAGTTTGTATATCTTATGTGGTTCGATATACTTAGTTCACTACAAACATTGCTCTGATATCAATCTGTCACACCCCCAAACCGGAACAGCGGAAACGTTCGGGGGCAGATGACTTCATGTGGTAACGTAAAAAATGAATACATAGTAAAGAAAGCAATACAACCATCATATATATAATTGAAAGTTTACATTGTTTAAAAGAGTACATGTTCAAAACCAATTACAATATGATGCCAAAATTATGACTTTAAACTGGTGCCGCAGCGTTCCTTCTGCAAAAAAAGCTGTTTGGTACCTGCAATTACTGAGTCCCTGGGACATACAAGTAGTTTTGAAAGAGTAGGTCAGCATTTAAGCTGGTGAGTTTCATAAGTACTTAAATGATAGTATTTGTATGAACTAAAAAGAAATGGTTTGTTTTTGTTTGTTAGTTTCTAGAAAATCCCATATTTCTTACTAGTATAAATGTAGCCTTAAATCAAATCCAATGTTTGTTAGAAAGTTGATATTTTCCCATCTGTGAGTAGTGTTTTAGAAGTTCCAAACTTGTATCAAAATTAGGTTTTTCATGCCTAAAGTAGTTAATTTATGTACGTATAAAACCTCCAATACATTTGAAAAACCCCGTAAATCAATGTGTTTTTAATACTCTATGTGAGTTTTATAACCATGATATTGACTAGAAATGCCTATACACAACATTCTTCAGGCGTTGGAATGTTCTGACGTTTGTCACCCCAAATGGTGTACTGTAGCTAACAGTCAGGGTGCGGGGTTGTCAATCCCGTATAGTTCTATACACAAACACCATGCTCCCCCTCCAAGGGATTCTGGTATATAATACAAGACTTGAAATGTGTACTCGAGCGTACGGTGAAGTTTAATGTCTCACAAAACTTAGTATCAAACAGATTTACGTGTGAAAATGTTCGTTTGTTCTTGTATATGAAAGTAACTTCGTGAAATAGTATTTCCAGTATGTAAAAGTTCGTAGTATTCTCGTAAAACTATACCTATTATAGTTTTCTAAAAGTGCGTTTCGTTTGTATAGTAATTCCTAGTGAAAATGCCCACTTGTTATGAAAAGTATAATTTTTGTAGTGCCAAAACTGGACACATATACCTGTAGTACAAACAGAGTTTTTGATTTACATAAATACATAAATCGTTTCTTATTTCAAAAGATAAGATGTTATCATGGTATAATTTGCATACGAAAGTTTCCCTATAATAGTTATAAATCACATATGATTCCATTTCTAAAAAGCGTATAATGAAACTTTATTATATAACACACGATAATAATCGAGTGTTTTACTTGTATCCCCCCCCCCCCTTAAAAGCATATAAAAGTATTTATAAAATATTTTAAAGTGTGAATTATAGGGGTATGAACTCACTTGAAAGATTGAAGAAGGCGAGATGAAAACCGGACAGAATTAGAGGCTTTGCACTCCTTGGTTGCAACCCATTAGCCTCCTAGCACTTGACCAAAAGTGTTTTCCCCGCGCTAAAATGTTTATACTTGTATAATTAGTGTTTTAATCACTAATTATTTATATACATATGTCTTCATATGTAATTAGGATCATTGTGTGTATCTAAAGTCTTCACTTGACACCAAGCACTTGTCCGATCCTTCCTTACGATAACAGTCCGATCAATTCCAGTCACTTACTACAGGTGAGTTCATACCCCTTAATCAATGTTTTAACAGCTTTTAAATGTTTTATGGGGGGGATACAAGTAGAATTATGCTAGTTACTATATCAATCACATGTGATTAGTAAGCAGCATTCAAATGATTGGCTACCCATTAGCCATTTTACCAAACAGATTTCCTTCAAATGACTTTTATAAACATTTTATATGATTAAAACTCCTTATTACACTGTACATTTTACTCTGTATGTTTTATTTCAAACTTATTTACAATTGTGATTCAAACAAATGTTTCCTTATACTAAATTGTTTTATCAAACCCATGCCTTCAAACCGTTTTATAGATTGACATCAAGTCGGTCTTTTCTTAGAAAATATTTAGGTTCAAAAGTTTTACAAATCTTATTTTATGCTTTTAAATTATAAATTGCATGCCTCTATATGTATAGTTATATAAGAAATGTTTAAAAGACTTAGGAAGGCTATCCACCCTATTTCCTTTTCGCACTTAAGATGTGGTCTGGTGGGATATCGGGTACTCGTCCGAAGGTCATTTAAATATTAGTTATATAACATATGTACATATATAGTCATAAAGTCCCTTCCAGTTCATCCCATGCCCTTGGGTAGAAAGGGTATACATCCATGTTCATACGTACCAGTTAGATTACTAGTAAACTATCATATGGGTAGTTTAGGAAGATACTAGAACTATTACTAGAACGCGATATCATACTATGAGTCAGTTCATTCATGAGTCAATACTTACTACTAGAAGAACATATACAACTATACTAGAGAAGAACATATACAACTATACTAGAGAAGAACATAAACAACTATACTAGAAAAGAACATATACAACTATACTAGAAAGAGAACATATACAACGATACTAGAACAATTACATTACTATACTTGCTAGGAAGAGAGCACGTACATTACAGCTAGAACAGTTCATTAAATTACATATACATGAATACGTTAATAATTGTGATCCACTGTATCGGAGCATGCCTTAAATGGCATGGCCCAAGTTGTAGCCAAAATTCTCTTGGAGGGAGAGCATGAGTTTGCGTATAGATCTATACTGGATTGACTATCCTACACCTTGCTTTTAGCTACAGCCGGACCTGCAGGTCTGTGGGTGCCAAACGCCATTCCGTTTTACGACCATTCATATGTCGTTGTTACCAGTCAATAGTATGGTACAATTAATTACATGATGCCTTAATATAAATCTGGTTTAAGGTAGTTAGTACAGCAGTAGTTCCTATAATACAACACTACAGTACTACATTAATTTCCCCTTTTCACATTTTAGTGATCATTTCACTTAAACATTAAATGTAAAAAACTATATTTTGTAAATGATAGTAACACTTGGGAAAATTACACACTTTTACAAGAAACGAACATTTTAAACAGTTAAGTCTTGGTAGAAGACTACATTGAGAACAGTTAGCTCTTGGTAGAAGACACGCTTTATATAATAGTAGGAATCATAGGGATTTCTAGGGTTTTTCAAACGTTACAGTTGTTTTAAAAACATTTTTACATTTACAGTTCAAATACATTTTCAATACTTACAATTCATATACATTTTCCATACTTACCGTTCATAAACTTACAAATTCTTACATACAAATTAAGACACTAAAATACTTATGATCTCACCAGCTTCAAAGCTGATACTCGCTTTCAAAATTATTTGTATCCTCAGGTCATCATAGACAGGTACCGATGCAAGGACTAGGGAAGATGGAGCTCGTTGAAGATTCATCTTTCATTTTGATTTATGATTTAGTGTTTATCAAAATTTGACAAAACACACTTGTATAATAATTCTATTATTAATGCAATGGATGATGTTGTTGCTTGTTTACTACTTTTCATTGTTGTGATACTGTACATGACGTCCTCCGCCCCATAACGTTTCCGCCGTTCTTGGTTTTGGGGTGTGACAGATTGGTATCAGAGCATTGTTTATAGTGAATTAAGTATATCAACCCATAAAAGATATACTAGCTATAAATACATAAGGGATTAAAAATACTCTGACCAAGAGTTTATACTTTAAATATTAAAATATTTAAGTAAAGTATACGTTCCTGCATTCATACTAAAATCAGTGTCACTAGGACAGTACAAAAGAATTACGATTGTTGGGCAACGCAAGTGGGCTTAGAGACTTATGGTCAAAACTGGGAAGATATAGCCTGATCACTTATATTATCCGAGGGTTGACTAGCGTGTGCCTAAGTTTAATTGTACGGTTGCAACAATGCTAAAATCTTACCAACCCTACCACAATGATAACAGTAGAACATAACATTAAACTTAAAATGCTATAGGAGTATTTGGTGTTACTATAAGTACGTTATACTTGAGAACTAAAACAAGATCTTCATTACTAAGTTGATAGTTGCTAAGTGGATACACTAAGGATATATGTAATTAGGATGTTATAGACTTAGAATCTGTGAAAATTTTACTTCACCCCTATTCTGTGTGAATATGGAGTTAAGGTCACTTATTCGAAGGCCTATCCTGTTTCGATTACATATAACTGGTATGCACTTCAAAAATAGCGATGTAACTAATGAAGGTTTTCTAAATAATTATCTAGATACTTCGTCTAATAATTATTTTCTTACCCCAATTCTCGCATAAATAACATGGTTGGACTCCATCCCCACGGCAACCGGTACCTCCCGAGTGAGGTCATTGCTGGTTGGTTTGGAGAAGAACCAGAGAATGATCATCCGATCCCATTGAATGATCACCATGATGAAAACCCTTCGGACGGTGCCAATTCCGAACTAGAGGTTGAGAACCTACCCCAGGCAGCTCCCGTTCCAATTCCTAACCCTCTTCCGACTTATCATGGCCAGACCCCTGAGTGAGTGGAATGCTTGGAAACATGGAGCCAAGGACAAGATCAGCCCATGCCATTTAATGGCGACTGAAGCTTTTACGACCTGAGCAATGGGGGCTCAACATACAGAATCTTGCCAATCTTAGTCCGCAGAGTGGCCCGAAATGAGATTCAAGGCACGACAACCCTACATCAGATCACTGAAGTTGTCGCCAATGCGAGAATGCATACCCTCCGCACCATTCGTCTAGAAGATGCTCATGAGAGATCTGAGAGAAACCATGAAACCATGCTACAGGCACTAGCCGAATCCCGAGCCGAAGTCATAGAACTCCGAGTATGACAGAGGGTGTACGAAAGACACCTACTCGATGTAGAACGTCAACTGGCTGAACTAAGAGTTCACCAGAGGGATTACCTTCCAGTAATAAATGTTTTACTTTATTTTCCTTGTTAAAAAGGAATGTTTTTCTGTCTATGCCCGAAGTGGCATTTTCTATGAAATTATCTTGTACCGTAAGTACTTTGGTTAGGTCTTTACATTGTCAAGAACTATCTTCTCTAGATATGACGTAAGACCTTTACAAGGTCATTTTCCCGAACCTTTACGTCGTGAATATCAAATATATTGACAGTCGGCTAACTTTTGTGTCATTCCTTTATTCAACTACTCTCATCATACTTTCATTGGAGTCTATCTGAAACCTGTTCTAGTCAAGTCATTGGACTATAGTAATTTAGCTCTGGAGACATTTCGAAGTCTCTTTTAGTGGTTGGATCCTGTTATTCGCCAACCATCGATACCTCGGCTTGAACGACAAACGTCTTGAGACCAGTGTCCAAACATACTTTCACTCATCACTAGGACTGCATCATGGGGATGTAGGTCAACCCTTCATAAACACACCTCCACTCAGTACTAAGACTGCATCATAGAGATGTAGGTCAAACCTTCGTGAACATACTTCCATTCCGTACTAGGACTACATCATAGGGATGTAGGTCAAACTTTCGAGAACATAGTCGTACTCTTTTCATGAACAATCTAAGTACATCAAGGGTCAACCAGAATCGCTCACAAAATCCTTATCTTTCGTGTTACAGAATCATGTCGTCATCCGGAAGCAATCAGTCGAATGACGAAACCTCCGCCTTTCCTATGGACGCCGCTACCTTTCAAACAGCAGTTACATCTTCCATGGTGGCTGGCATAACCGCAGTCCTTGCGCACCATAACGCTATCAGCACAGTCAATGCTGCTGATGGGAATGAAGTTTCCAATCGTGGTATCCATCCAGGAAGTCGTCAAACAATAACAGGCACAGGCTCGCAAAGACGAAAAGCAGAGAACAAGAAACGAAAGCGTCAAGCCCGAAAGAACGCAAGAGATCCCAAAGGCTGGCTATGCAACAGCAGCATGTGGAGACCCCTGCCATTCCCGTACCGAGCAGTCCATATGAGGGAAAACTCCTGAAGTGTGATAATTGTAGTTTCCATCATCATGGGGCTTGCCATGAGATGCAATGTTGCAATTGCCTAAACATAGGGCACCATGCTCGTGGCTGTGGAGCACCGGCACGACCCATCACTCAAGTCCCGTTCATCGGGACTAACCCTACACATGAGAGTACCTATAAAGTTGAACGGTTTAGGAAGCAATTTCCAAGGTGGAGTATGAGGAAGGCACTCGTGTCCACATAACACTGGCTAAGCACCGCAATACCGTCACTAATGCTAGTACTAGCCAGGCATGCCACCAAATCAGTGAGATAGGGCACTTCAAGAAGGATTGCCCTATAGCAAAGAACTCTGGCGCAGATGGGAGGATACTCAGGATCACAGTTGCGGGAGAACCTGCTCCGGAACCCACGTTAATGTAATTCAGGCGTGTTGTTGTAACAGACTTATAAACTATCCAGGACTAGTGCAACTAGAGTCTTATCTTTTGCGGGATCCTGTCGGTATAGGGATACTCGTGCTGCGTATACTTGTCTTTTGTAGTATATCTTATTCGCAGCAATAGTCTTGTAGTAAATCTAAAGTACTATAACTTTGTTCATGGTTGCACGGTTGTTTTTGTCTGTAAACGTTTTATGTTCAAAGCTAATGTCCATAAGTCTCTGTATGATTTCGACATTACCATACGACTCGATTCAATTTGATCCTCACAAAAACAGCTTCATACGTACATCTCCTTATCAGTAAACGTCTTTTTAGCGAAACCGTCATATCAGAACACCGAAGTACTCAGGCCAGGAGTACCTCTTAGTTATTTTCTTTCCGAAGAAACCCCCGAAGTACCACTCGTGCAGTACGTCAAGTTTAATCCAGGGATTCATGCGGTTGATCTACCACTGAGGAATGTATGCATAAGAGTGATATATAATCAAGGTTCTACAGGTTTAGAATTGATGATTCCACTTTAACTTCTTTTCCCTAGATGGGATGTGAGCTTAAAGAAGAATCAGTTATTCGACTACCTTTTCAATCTTAATTATATACGACTCGTGTACACGAGATTGTGATTTTGAAACCATCTATGGATTCTAATATGAACTTCAGGACGGAGAACTGCCTAAGTCTACGAGTAATTACATCGTCATGTGAACAAACTTAGAACCCAGTAGGACCCTTTTAAACAGATCTCCCTATAGTCTAAACACCTACGGAGACACAAGAACAGTGCAGACAACTTAGCAAGCCACACAGAAAGAGAATTAGAAGACTAGGCTTCTCACCCTAGAGAACCCCAGTCTTATTCTCCCAGAGATCGACGGATTGCATCATAGGTGCCTCGGATATCGAGGACTCTGTCAAGATTTTCATTTGAAATCGTTATCTCTGCCTCGCGTAGATGAAATGGTTGAGCAAACGCAAGGAAAGAAACTACTTCCAGGAATGGATCTAAGAGCCGAATATCGCCAGTTCAAGTGTTGGGGAAAGATGTCCGTACGACTATCTTCCAAACTCGATGCGGACACTTCGAGTCCGTAGTGATACCCTTCGGATAGGACCATTACGCCCATAGTTTTCAGGAGCTAAATGAATAGGGTACGTCTTTCTTACTTGGATCAGTTCTTCATTTCTCCATATAATGACTTACTTATCTACCCTCGTAATAAGAAGGAGCCCCTGGAAACATTACCCTCAGAGGTATTTCTTGCAATGTTCTCTAGGCACGAGTTTTGAAATTGAAGAGTCGAATTTCCATGACACATTGTTAGTGATGTGGGAAATTTTGAGTACTCTTACAATTTGTCAAAACAGTTGAGAAATTTGTCGACACCTGAGATGCCGACAGACATTCGCCAAATTCTAGGTCTTACCGACCTACTGTCATAGTTTGTTCATAACTCCCCACAAACCACAGAAACTCTTTCGACTCTGACCCAGCGAAGGATGGCCCTTGACTGGGAAGTTAAACAAGAAAAAGAAACCTTTGGAATTCCAAGTGAGTGACCAAGTTCTTTAGGAGAACTCACTCTGGGAATGGCATAATACGCTTCGTATCGCGTGGAAAGCTAAATCCAATATAGTTAGGACCTCCGAGATTCTTATCAGAATCGGTCCTGTGCCTCGCACAAACTAGGCCTACTCCGCGAACTCAGTAACGTACATTCTACTCTTAGCGTCTCGATCGTGAAACCATACCTTTCCGTTAGGACTCTTGTAAGTCCACTCGTCGAGATCCTCGCCTTCGTATTAGAACCGTAGTGACCCTCGACTGAGAGGTCAAGCGGACGAAGCAACGCTGTTGCCAGTTAGTGAAGGTTCGTTGGGATTCCAACCGAGAACCCAATTTCACTTAGGAACGCTAGAACCATTTGATTAGGAAGTTTACTCCTCACGACTCGATCATTCGTACATACTTCCTTTCCTAAATTCTAATTTCGGGACGAAATTCCCTCCAACAGGGGGATGATGTGACAACTCGAAATTTCCATTCTGAACAAACCATTTGAAGCCAATAGATGTAGAACAGTTACAGTGAAAACTCAGACTTCGAGTATAAGTTTGGCAGTTTTCAGGATTTTACACTTAAGGAGATATTAGGAGAGTGGATGCACTAGGGTTTTGTGCAACACTGTTATTCCAATACTCTATGACATTAGAGTTCATTCCGGGAATAAAATATTTTCTGCCAAAAATCTCAGGACTATATATAGAAATCTGAACAAAATAGTTCATTAGTTGCATTTCCAACTAGAGAAAAGCCGAATTCTCTCTCACGGATCTTCGGGTTTTTATCCCAAATCGTGAGTACTTCGATCTAGTTATATTATATAGCTTAGATTGTGTATTATAACATCCAAATCGGACCAAAACCCCAAGATTTGGGAGTTTACCGCCCAAGAACACTTGGGAAGTAAACTCCATTTCAAGGGCTAAAAGTGTCCCAATGTCCCTCAAAGCCTCGGATCTCAAACTAGAAGCCTACATTGCATGTTTAGGACATGAAAACAATTTGAAATCAATGGTGAAAGTGAGTTCACGGCCAAGGATGTTCCAGGGCCGTGAACTCCCTTTTTGGTTGCCAAAATACCCTAAATGCCTTCATTGAGCCAAGAGACTAGAATAGCAAATTACCTTGATGAGTCTAGGATTCAAAACAATCAAAATACCAACACCTATGGGTGTTCACGGCTGCAAACACATGGCCAATTGGTTCATGGGCCGAAAACTCTATATTAGGGGTGTTTTGATGCCACAAACACTTCCTAAGGCTTAGGCTTGAATTTAGACATATACCCTAAAGTGTTTAAAGCTTAGAAAACATAAGGAATCACAAGTATTAAGGAGTTTACGGCCAAGACAAGTTCTTGGGCCGTAAACCCCTGTAAAGGGGTCAAATGACACCCTAACTCCTTCCATATGCCTAGAACCCAACATAGATCATAACCTTGAAGTGCTAGAGACTTGAAAACACCATAAACCTTCCCTCAAGGGAGATTACGGCCATAATCTCCATGGGATATGGTCCCAGGGCCGTAAACTCCTCAAAAGAGTTAATAGGAAGCCCAAACACTTGTTTAAGCCTTAAAGCAATTCACCACATGAGTTGTATAATTGTTAGGCTTCATTTAGAGACCTCATTGAGAGTTTACGGCCAGGATTTTACTCCCCTAGGCCATAAACTCCAAAGCATATGGTCATTTGACCATAAACTCCCATTAGAGGCTTTGCACTCCTTGGTTGCAACCCATTAGCCTCCTAGCACTTGACCAAAAGTGTTTTCCCCGTGTTAAAATGTTTATACTTGTATAATTAGTGTTTTAAAAACTAATTATTTATATACATATGTCTTCATATGTAATTAGGATCATTGTGTGTGTCTAAAGTCTTCGCTTGACACCAAGCACTTGTCTGATCCTTCCTTACGATAACAATCCATTCAATTCCAGTCACTTACTACATGTGAGTTCATACCCCCTAATCAATGTTTTAACAGTTTTTAAATGTTTTATGGGGGGGGGGGGGATACAAGTAGAATTATGCTAGTTACTATATCAATCACATGTGATTAGTAAGCAGCATTCAAATGATTGGCTACTCATTAGCCATTTTACCAAACAGATTTCCTTCAAATGACTTTTATAAACATTTTATATGATTAAAACTCCTTATTACACTGTACATTTTACTCTGTATGTTTTATTTCAAACTTATTTACAATTGTGATTCAAACAAATGTTTCCTTATACTAAATTGTTTTATCAAACCCATGCCTTCAAACCGTTTTATAGATTGACATCAAGTCGGTCTTTTCTTAGAAAATATTTATGTTCAAAGGTTTTAAAAATCCTATTTTATGCTTTTAAATTATAAATTGCATGCCTCTATATGTATAGTTATATAAGAAATGTTTAAAAGACTTAGGAAGGCTATCCACCCTATTTCCTTTTCGCGCTTGAGATGTGGTCTGGTGGGATATCGGGTACTCATCCGAAGGTCGTTTAAATATTAGTTATATAACATATGTACATATATAGTCATAAAGGCCCTTCCAGTTCATCCCATGCCCTTGGGTAGAAAGGGTATACATCCGTGTTCATACGTACCAGTTAGATTACTAGTAAACTACCATATGGGTAGTTTAGGAAGATACTAGAACTATTACTAGAACGCGATATCATACTATGAGTCAGTTCATTCATGAGTCAATACTTACTACTAGAAGAACATATACAACTATACTAGAGAAGAACATATACAAATATACTAGAGAAGAACATATACAACTATACTAGAGAAGAACATATACAACTATACTAGAGAAGAACATATACAACTATACTAGAAAGAGAACATATACAACGATACTAGAACAATTACATTACTATACTTTCTAGGAAGAGAGCACGTAGATTACAGCTAGAACAGTTCATTAAATTACATATACATGAATACGTTAAGAATTGTGATCCACTGTATCGGAGAATGCCTTAAATGTCAAGGCCCAAGTTGTAGCTAGAATTCTCTTGGAGGGAGAGCGTGAGTTTGCGTATAGATCTATACTGGATTGATTATCCTACACCTTGCTGCTAGCTACAGTCGGACCTGCAGGTCTGTGGGTGCCAAACGTCATTCCGTTTTACGACCATTCGTATGTCGTTGTTACCAGTCAATAGTATGGTACAATTAATCACGTGATGCCTTAATATAAATCCGGTTTCAGGTAGTTAGTACAGCAGTAGTTCCTATAATACAACACTACTATACTACATTAATTTCCCCTTTTCACATTTTAGTGATCATTTCACTTAAACATTAAATGTAAAACTCTATATTTTGTAAATGATAGTTAGACTTGGGAAAATTACACACTTTTAATGGAAACGAACATTTTGAACAGTTAGGTCTTGGTAGAAGACTACATTGAGAACAGTTAGGTCTTGGTAGAAGACACGCTTTATATAATAGTAGGAATCATAGGGATTTCTAGGGTTTTTCAAACGTTACAGTTGTTTTACAAACATTTTTACATTTACAGTTCAAATACATTTTCAATACTTACAATTCATATACATTTTCCATACTTACCGTTCATAAACTTACAAATTCTTACATACAAATTAAGACACTAAAATACTTATGATCTCACCAGCTTCAAAGCTGATACTCGCTTTCAAAATTACTTGCATCCTCAGGTCATCATAGACAGGTACCGATGCAAGGACTAGGGAAGATGGAGCTCGTTGAAGATTCATCTTTCATTTTGATTTATGATTTAGTGTTTATCAAAATTTGATAGAACACACTTGTATAATAATTCTATTATTAATGCAATGGATGATGTTGTTGCTTGTTTACTACTTTTCATTGTTGTGATATTTTACATGATGTCCTCCGCCCCAGAACGTTTCTGCCGTTCTTGGTTTTGGCGTGTGACAAACCGCCTCCGTATGTGGGGCGTACGCGAGTACGCTGGGCGTACTCGTGCGTCACGCATGAGCGCATCCTAGACTGCTTCGGACTCCGGATGGGACTAGACATAGGCTCGCATAAGGCGCGACACGAACGATCCAAGGCCTAGGCCTTGAGTACGTTGGGCGTACACGTGTACGCTGGGCGTACTCGTGCGTGACTCAGCCTTAGGATAATACCGAAATTTCAATTAAAAAATTATATTTTTAATATTTAATAATCTTCAAAAATTAATATCTTCTTCATACGAACTCCGTTTTCGACGTTCTTTATATCCACGCGTAGGTGAGACTATACTCTACAACTTTAGTTTAGATTCCGTTAGCAAATTTAGAAATTATTTTTATTATTTATTTTTAAAAGGTCGCGGTAAGAAAATTTCATTAGAAATTCATAACTTCATTATCTGACGTCTGTTTTTGCCAGACATTTTACCGTTGAAAAACCATTGTCGAGATCTTCAATTCTCATTTAGGTCATTCCGATCAAAAGTAGCTTGATCTCTGATTCAAGTTTTTAGCTGTGTGTTGCTAAGCTGAACTTGGAAAATTCATAACTTCCTTATACGAAGTCAGATTTGGACGTTCTTTTTATGTACGATCACAGTTTAATGACATCTAACATAATAGGTAATTTAATTAGTGATTTTTGGATATTCTATTTTCGAAGTTAATTTCATTATAACGAACGTGGTTACAATACTTGACTTTTTAGGTCGTTTACATAGAGTTGAAATATCGGGTTGTCACATCATCCCCCTGTTAGAGGGAATTTCGTCCCGAAATTTAAAGTAATAAAGATACAAGTGAATTAGAGAAAAAGATGTGGGTACTTTTGTTTCATCTGAACTTCGCGTTCCCATGTGAATTCAGGTCCTCGCTTGGCGTTCCAACGGACTTTCACGACGGGTATGCGACTTTGTTTCGTTTGTTTAACATCTCGGTCCATCATTTCTACCGGTTCTTTCATGAAGTTGAGGCTCTCGTTGATCTCCATCTCGTCGAGTGGGATAACAAGAGTCTCATCGGATAGATACTTTTCCAAGTTTGATACGTGGAAGGTTAGATGTATGTTACTAAGTTCACGTGGTAGATTAAGTTGGTAAGCTACAGGGCCGATTCTGGCGAGAATCTCGAAAGGCCCTATGTATCTTAGATTTAGCTTTCCACACTTTCCAAAGCGTATTAAGCATTTCCATGGCGAGACTTTCAATAGAACGTGGTCTCCTACTTGGAATTCCAAAGGTTTCCTCTGTTGGTCAACGTAGCTTTTCTGTCAGTCTCTAGATGCTTTCAACCGTTCACGAATCTGAACGATCTTCTCTGTCGTTTCTCGTTTTGTTTCCGGACCGGTGAGAGTGTTTTCAGTATCTCATCCTTTAGCTAATTGGGTGTCGCCAACTTCCGTCCAGTATAGAGGGGACCTGCACTTACGGCCATAGAGGGCTTCAAATGGAGCAGCCTTTATGCTCGTTTGATAACTATTGTTGTATGAAAATTTGACAAGGGGTAAATGGATATCCCATGCCTTTCCAAGGTCAATCACACAGGCTCTCAGCATATCTTCCAAAGTTTGTATCGTTCTCTCACTTTGCCCATCTGTTTGTGGATGGTAGGCTGTACTCATGTCTAGTCTAGTCCCTAAGGATATTTGTAGTGACTGCCAGAACCTTGATGTAAATCTACTATCTCTATCGGAGATATTGGACATCGGAACACCATATGGTATCAAGTCCACCCGTTGTCTGGGGCAACTTGGTTATGAAATCCATAGTAAATCGTTCCCATTTCAATTCCGGTATCTCTAGTTGTTGTAGTAATCCTGAAGTTTTCTGGTACTCGACCTTAACCTTAGCGCAAGTAAGACATTTACTTATAAAGGTAGCAATCTCTACTTTCATGTTAGGCCACCAGTACAATTTCTTAAGATCCAGATACATTTTATCTGAACCTGGGTGAACGGAATACCTCGTTTTGTCTGCTTCGGTCATGACCACATCTCTGAAACCACCATGTCTCAGTGTCCTGATAAAGTCCATGAGATAATAGGCTCCGCCACCCTTGATTTATAGATTCTTTTCTATTCCTCTCAAGAATTCACCCGTCCCATGTTCGGGTTGCAAAGCTTCCGTTGAGCCTCCTTAATTTGTGTGGATAAGTGGGAATGCATAGTTATATTCAGAGATTTGACTCTCCGACCAGTGTATTCTTTTCGACTGAGGGCGTCAGCTACTACATTGGCCATTCTAGGATGATAACAAATTTCGCATTCGTAATCATTGAGTAACTCGACCCATCGGCGTTGTCGCATGTTGAGCTCCTTCTGATCGAAAATGTGTTGAAGGCTCTTGTGGTCGGTGTAAATAGTACTCTTCGTTCCGTACAAGTAGTGTCTCCAGATCTTCAAAGAAAATACCACTGTTCCTAACTCAATATTGTGTGTTGTATAGTTTACTTCGTGTATCTTAAGCTGACGGGAGGCGTAGGCAATAACCTTCCCTCGTTGCATAAGAACACAACCAAGTCCTTGATTTGATGCATCGCAATACACCACAAAATCTTCTATCCCTTCGGGGAGGGATAGTATCGGAGCGGTGCACAAGGCCTGTTTCAATGTTTGGAACGCCTTCTCTTGTTTTGCTTCCCAGTCAAAGACCACGCCTTTCTGGCTTAATGTAGTAAGAGGTTTCGCAATGCTAGAGAAGTTCTTTATGAATCTGCGATAGTAGCCAGCTAGACCTAGAAATTGACGAATCTCTGTAGGTGTCCTTGATGCCGACCAGTTCTTAATGGCCTTAATTTTGGACGGGTCCACATGTATCCCCTTTTCGTTAACAACGTGGCCCAAAAATTCGACTCTTCGAATCCAAAATTCACATTTAGAGAACTTCGCATAGATTTTCTCCGATCGTAGTGTTTCTAAGACTCTTCGTAGGTTTGACTATCTTCTTCCTTAATTCGGGAGTAGATAAGTATATCATCGATGAAGACGATGACGAACTGATCCAAGTAAGGAAGGCACACTCTATTCATTAGGTCCACGAACACTGCTGGTGCGTTGGTTAATCTGAACGGAATCACTACAAATTCGTAGTATCCATAACGGGTTTGGAAGGCTGTCTTGGGAACGTCTTCCTCTAGCACTCGTAATTGGTGATATCCGTATCATAGATCTATCTTTGAAAAGTAGCTCGCTCCTTGAAGTCGATCAAATAGGTCCTCAATGCGTGGCAGAGGGTAACGATTTTTGATAGTAAGTTTGTTCAGCTCTCGGTAGTCGATGCACATACGGAACGATCTATCTTTCTTCTTTACAAACAAGACCGGTGCTCCCCAAGGTGAGAAACTTGGTCTAATGAATCCTTTTTGGTGGAGCTCGTTAAGCTGACTGGAAAGTTCTTGCATCTCTGCTGGTGCCAGACGATAAGGTGATTTTGCTACTGGGGTAGCCCCTAGAACTAAATCGATTCTGAACTCGACTTGGCGTTGTGGTGGTAATCCTGGTAGTTCTTCTTGAAAGATTTCGGGGAAGTCACGTACCTCTAGAATGCTGTTAATATCCTTTACTTCCTGACTCGTATCAACGATGTGTGCAAGAAATGCCTGATAATCCTTCCGCAAACACTTTCGAGCTTGGATGCACGAAATGATGCGAAGGTTTCTACTTGATTTGTCGCCGTAAATCACTAATGTTTAATCGTTAGGGAGATTTAGACGAACGGCTTTTTCAAAGCACATGATGTCGGCATGAAGCAGACTTAACCAATCCATGCCAACTATGATGTCGAAACTTTTAATTTGGATTGGCATGAGGTTGATTGGGAAGGAGTGACCGTCTAAAGTTAATGTACAACTCATGTATATGCAGTTAGTGTTTTCCGTTTTTCCATTTGCCATTTCTATAGTGAATGGTTCTTCTAACATGCTAGGTTTATGTTTAAGTAAGTGAATAAAGTTTTGGCTCACGAAGCTTCTCTCTTCTCCACTATCGAATATTATGCATGCATATGAATTATCGAGAAGAAACGTACCAGCAACTACTGTAGGATCAGCTATGGCTTCTTCATGACCAATATCCAAAACTCGTCCCACTCCGCTGGTATTCGCTGCATTTGGGCAGTTTCTTTTGTAGTGGCCCACCTCGCCACAACCGTAGCACGCTTGGCCTACACCAACATTGGGAACTTGAGTGATCGGCTTTACGGGGGCCTTGCACAAACGGATAGTGTGTCTCTTTCTGTTGCAGTTGGAGCACTGCATTTCCCGACAAGATCCATGGTGGTGGTAATTGCATTTGGTGCCCTTTGGGAGGTTGCCCACATAAGGCTTTGTTGGGTAGAGATTTGTAGGAACGGTAGTAGGTACAGTAGCAGCATTTACTGTAACCAGTTGTTGTTTCTTTGAGGAGTCTTTGGAAGACTCACCCTTCCCCTTATTCTATCCTCTCTTCTTGTTATTGTTGTTGTTGTCGTTTCTCTTTTGTGGTTTTGGTGCAGAAAGTCTTGAGTTTTGATGATTTCCGTGATCAATAAGCGATTGTGCCATCTCCTTGGCACTTTCGAAAGTGTTAGGTTTTGAAGCTAACATGCTTGACTGAATTTGGGGCGACAGTCCCCAAATGTATCGCTCTATTATCTTGCTCTCGGGAGCAATCATATATGGGCAAAGGATTGCCAGATCGCAGAATTTGTTGGTATAAGTTGCTATGTCGGTACCAATCATTCCAAGAATCCAGAGTTCGTGCTTGAGTTTTTGAATCTCTCCTCGTGGACAGTACTCCCTCATCAGCATGATCTTCAAGCTCTCCCAACTTATTGAGTTCGCCACTATCAGATTAAGTACCTTAACGTGGCCATTCCACCAAGTTAAAGCCCTATCAGTAAGTATGTACGTTGCAAACTTGACTTTGCTGTGCTCGGGGCAGGAGCAGATTTCAAAGACTGATTCCATCCTTTTCAATCCACTTCCTTAAAATCATCACACCACACGTTCCATTAAACATCCTGGGTTTAGCATTCGTAAAGTCTTTATAGGTGCACTCCCGGGGTTGCCCATGACCATCGCCATGGTTAGAAGGGTGTATACCAATTCCTGAACCAGTAGTAACAGGGGTATTGATCTGTGACATTGCAGCTGCCACAGCTGCGGTGACTGCTGCCTGGAACATGACAACATCAAATTGAGGAGGTGGAGGTTGTGGTGGTATCGGTGCTTCCCCACCGTTGTTTCGTCTTGGATTTCTACACGGAGGCATCCTTTAACTAAAGATTGAAAAGACAAGGGTAAGAAGTCCATAGTATAGAAAATAAATGTGTCTCATGAACTAAATCGCTATAGTTCAACAACAGATGATAGTATGAGTCTCAAAGATAGAAGAACGAAGGTTATTCGTAAATCCGAATATATGAACAAGCGTATGGTTTTTCCATAATATTTTAAAGATTTAACGAAATACTCAACGTAGTAATAATAGCGTGCAAATTATATTAATATAATAGATGATACAACGATCACGAAAATTTGACCCTTATAAGGGTCTTCGGTTACCAGATTTTAAAAAAGTAAAAACTTTTAGCCAAGGTCCTAACTTATAACAAAATTTGAGGTTTTCGCAAGTACTACTTGCGACGTGTGCTGCGCTTGGAGCTTGACTCCGCATCCGATTGCTTTGATTCCATAAGACGCCTATCGAAGGCGGCTTGTTGTTCCCTCAACTCTGCGAGCGTTGCATTCATTTTTGTTTGGAATGCATCGGCGCGGAGGTGGGAGTCATTCTGCAACATATCCAGACGACGGATGTCGGCCGTGTGAACTTGTACTTCCACGTTGACTTCACGGATTCGATTTGCTTGGAACCCCAATTGATAGGACTGGTTGGCCAGTCTACCTACCATAACCGGAAGTGCTCGGTCAGATGAACCTCCGTCCCTGATGTCGTAGAAGTTTCGACACATACCGTAGGGAGAGCGTATCCCTTGTTGTTGGCTCCAATGGTGGAGGTGACTTCCCCAAACGGGGTCGGTCCTTGGAAGTTCCTCCTAATGGCTGGAGGGTCGACTACTTCTGGTTCTTATTATGTACCAGAGTCGTCCCCTTCTTCCAAATCGATAGGTTCTTCATCCTCTTCAGGATCCTCCTCTACCCATCCTCCATTGCCCTGGTTCGGGTAGTAGGGGTCCCCTTCTGGGTGAAATCCATCCATTTGACTATACGAGAATAGGGTTATAAGATTTGAACAAAACTTGAAAACATGTAACACTAATTAATCTATTGTACACACCAAATACTCCTATAGCATTTAAACTGTACGTTTGATACTAGTGTCCATTTCGGTAAGTTTTGACTTGTTGCTCACTATGATCATTCCTCAACATACGTTAGTCCAATCTCGGATAAATATAGTTGATCAGGCTATATTAGTCCCAAATTCGATTACATATCTCGAGAACTAAGCATAGTGTCCAACTCGTCTTAATACTTTTTGTATAGTTCTCATCATGAAAATATGTCGTTATATGCATGTATTTTGTATTTTCATGACCTAAAATAATCTATTTAAATGAAACAGAATTTTAGGTGCGAAAATCTTTTGTCAGAGACTTTGAGTCCCTAAGCATTTATAGTTTGTATATCTTATGTGGTTCGATATACTTAGTTCACTACAAACGTTGCTCTAATACCAATCAGTCACACCCCCAAACTGGAACGATGGAAACGTTCAGGAGCGGATGACTTCATGTGGTAACGTAACAAATGAATACATAGTAAAGAAAGCAATACAACCATCATATATATAATTGAAAGTTTACATTGTTTAAAAGAGTACATGTTCAAAACCAATTACAATATGATGCCAAAATTATGACTTTCAACTGGTGCCGCAACGTTCCTTCTGCAAAAAAAAAAGGTGTTTGGTACCTGCAATTACAGAGTCCCTAGGACATACAAGTAGTTTTGAAAGAGTAGATCAGCATTTAAGCTGGTGAGTTTCATAAGTATTTAAATGATAGTATTTGTATGAACTAAAATGAAATGATTTGTTTTTGTTTGTTAGTTTCTAGAAAATCCCATATTTCCTACTAGTATAAATGTAGCCTTAATTCAAATCCAATGTTTGTTAGAAAGTTGATGTTTTCCCATCTATGACTAGTGTTTTAGAAGTTCCAAACTTGTATCAAAATTAGGTTTTTCATGCCTAAAGTAGTTAATTTATGTACGTATAAAACCTCCAATACGTCTGAAAAACCCCGTAAACCAATGTGTTTTTAATACTCTATGTGAGTTTTATAATAATGCTATTGACTAGAAATGCCTATACACAACGTTCTTCAGGCGTTGGAATGTTCTGATGTTTGTCACCCCAAATGTTGTACTGTAGCTAACAGTAAGGGTGCGGGGTTGTCAATCCCGTATAAATCTATACACAAACACCATGCCCCCCCTCCAAGGGATTCTGGTATATAATATAGGACTTCGAATGTGTACTCGAGCGTACGTGAAGTTTAATGTCTCACAAAACTTAGTATAAAATAGATTTACGTGTGAAAATGTTCGTTTGTTCTTGTAGTATAAACAGAGTGTTTGATTTACATAAATCGTTTCTTATTTCAAAAGATAAGATGTTATCATGGTATAATTTGCATACGAAAGTTTTCCTATAATAGTTATAAATCACATATGATTCCATTAATAAAAAGCGTATAATGAAACTTTATTATATAACACAAAATAATAATCGAGTGTTTTACTTGTATTCCCCGCCTTAAAAGCATATAAAAGTATTTATAAAATATTTATAAGTGTGAATTATAGGGGTATGAACTCACTTGAAAGATCGAAGAAGGCGAGATGAAAACCGGACAGAATTTCGACTCGAGAAAGCGGATTTTCTCGGGATTCTCGGGAATCTCGGGAGCACAAACGACCTTCGGGACTTGAGCAAGGTAACTGAGACTTCGGGATAGCACGTTCACGGAAAACGAGGCAAAAACGCAAGAGAGATGAGAGGAAATGGCTCTTTTCTTCCGAACCCTTGCATCCATTTTATAGGGGGTGGGAACCGCCTCCGTACGCGGGGCGTACGCGAGTATGCTGGGCGTACTCGTGCGTCACGCATGAGCGCACCCTCGACTGCTTCAGACTCTAGATGGGACAAGACATAGGATCGCATAGGGCGCGACGTGGACGATCCGAGGCCTAGGCCTTGAGTACGCTGGGCGTACTCGTGCGTGACTCATCCTTCGGATAATAACGAAATTTCAATTAAAAAATTATATTTTTAATCTTTAATAAACTTCAAAAATTCATATCTTCTTCATACGAACTCCGGTTTTGACGTTCTTTATATCCACGCAACGGTGAGACTATACTCTACAACTTTCGTTTAGATTCCGTTGGCAAATTTTGAAATTATTTTTATTATTTATTTTTAAAAGGTCGCGGTAAGAAAATTTTATTAGAAATTCATAAGTTCATTATCTGACGTCTGTTGTTGCCAGACTTTTTACCGTTGAAAAACCATTGTTGAGACCTTCGATTCTCATTTAAGTCATTCTGGTCAAAAGTCGCTCGATCTCTGATTCGAGTTTTTAGCTGTCCGTTGCTAAGCCGAACTTGGAAAATTCATAACTTCCTTATACGAAGTCAAATTTGGGCATTCTTTTTACATACGATCACAGTTTAATGACATCTAACATAATAGGTAATTTAATTAGTGATTTCTGGATATTTTATTTTCGAAGTTAATTTCATTATAACGAACGTGGTTACAATACTTGACTTTTTAGGTCGTTTACATAGAGTTGAAATATCAGGTTGTCACAGAGTGTCGTTTGATCCTTAGTTATATATTATGCATATATGTGTAGACATAAAAGCTTTTATCTCAGTTCAATACCTTTGGGTAGCAAAGGTGTAGAAACATGTTCATTTATACAAACAACTCTACTAGTAAACTATAATAGGTATAGTTTAGGAAGTCACTACTCACTATTTCTAGTACAATGAAACATACAAAGAGTATGTTCGTACATGAGTCAATACATACTATTATGAGAAACATAACGAATATACTATGATAAGAAACTAATAGAAAATACTATTATGAGAAACATAGCAAATATACTATGATGAGAAATTAAGAGAATATACTATTATGAGAAACATAACGAACATACTATGATGAGAAACAAAGAGAACGCACTACATACTAGACAGAGAAAACATACATTACACTAGTACAAATAATACATATACAAGAACACAATAACTTAAACGTGAGTCACTACTTCGGGGCACAGCATCACTGCTATGGATCTTTTTGTAACCAGAGTCTCCTGGAGGGAGAGCGTGAATTTGTGTACAGATTTATATAGGTTGACTGTCCTACACCTTGTTGCTAGCTACAATGGGACCTGTAGGTCTATGGGTGACGAATTTCATACCATTTCGACGCTTTCGAGTGTCATGTTTTACTATGTCGATCAAGTATGGTTACAATCATATCACATTATACCTTAATTAACAATTGGCTTAAGGTAGTTAGTACAACAGTAGTTACTATAATACATCACTACAATACTTTATTATTTTCCCAATTGCATTCACATTATGATCTTATTACATAAACGGTAATGTATAAACTATAATTTATTAATGATTATCACACTTGGGAAAAATACACTTTTACAAGAAACAAACATACAAAACATTTGATGCCTTGATAGAAGGCTACTTTTAGTAGAAAATATAGGATTTTCTAGGAGATACAAACATTTACTACAAACTTTTACAAACTTATACATCAAACACTTACAAACTTGTTCATACAAACAATGACACTAAAATGTTTATGAACTCACCAGTTTTAAAGCTGATAAACTCTTTCAAAATAACTTGTATTCTCAGGTCATCAGTAGACAGGTACTGATGCCAGCTTTTGAGATGACGGAGCACATTCAATACTCATCTCTTATTTTGATTCATATTTTGGTATCTTACAAACTATACAGAACACACTTGTATTAACTTATATTATTAATGCAATGGATGATGTTGTTTCTTGTTTACTATATGCTTTGTTGTGATACTGTACATGATGTCCTCCGCCCCAAAACGTATCCTCCTTTTCGGTTTTGGGGTGTGACAATCTTCTCGGTTGTTTTTCATGTAATTTCAGGATTTGTGAGAGTACTGTTGGGTACAAGTCCCCTTGCCAATTTTATGTTTCCTACCTCCGCCCAATAGAGAGGTGATCGACATTTTCATCCATATAAGGCCTCAAAGGGAGCGACCTTGATACTTGTGTTCTAGCTATTGTTGTACGAGAATTCAATCAGTGGCAAATGGGCATCACATGCCCTGGTGAAATCTATCACATAGGCTCTTGGCATATCTTCCAATGTTTGGAAGCTCCTCTCACTCTGACCATCTGTTTGGGTATGGTAGTCAGTGCTCATATCGAGCTTAGTCCCCAATGATCTTTATAGCGACTGCCAAAACCGAGAAGTAAACCTGCTATTTCCATCTGAGATAATAGATTATGGCACGCCATGTAATCTCACAACCTCCTTTATGTAGATCTGGGTCAGCTTTTCCATTTTTATGTTTCCTTTATTGGCAGGAAATGGGCGGACTTAGTCAATCGATCGACAATCACCCAAATGGCATCCAATTCGTCAGCCGTCTTAGGTAGTCTGGTTATAAAGTCCATTGTTATTCTCTCCCATTTCCACTTGGGTATTTCGAGTTGTTGAAGTAGACTCAAGGGCCTCTGATATTCCACCTTAACTTTGGCACAAGTCAGGCACTTGCCCACATAAGTTGCGATTTTTTCCTTCATATTCGGCCACCAATATTGTTGTTTAAGATCCAAGTACATTTTTTCTGAGCCTAGATGGAAGGAATACCTTGCTTTGTGTGCTTCATTCATTATCACGTCCCAGAAACCACCAAACTTCGGCGTCCATATGCGGTCCATAAGGTATTAGGCATCGCCCTCTTTGATGATCATTTTCTTATCCATTCCATGTAACACTTCATTCATGGCGTTTTTTGGTTTCAAGGCTTCCAATCGAACCTGATTAATTTGCAAAGACAAAGTGGGAATGGATGGTTATCGATGGTGTTCTCAATTGACGCCTCGAGTATTCTTTCTGGCTTAGGGAGTCAACCACCACATTAACTTTTCTAGGATGGTACCGGATCTCACACTGATAGTCATTCAGCAGCTCGACCCATCTCTATTGCCTCATGTTCAATTCTTTTTGGTTCAAGATATGTTGGAGGCTTTTCTGGTCTGTAAAGATAGTGCACTTCGTCCCGTAGAGATAGTGCCTCCAAATTTTTAGAACGAAGACCACCGCTCTGAGCTCGAGATCGTGAGTGGTATAATTTACATCATGGGTCTTCAGTTGTCTAGATGAATAGGCTATAACCTTCCCGCGCCGCATAAGTACACAGCCCAAACCTTAGTTGGAAGCGTCGCAATACACTAGAAAATCCTCTGTTCCCTCTGGAAGTGATAGAACAGGGGTGATGCAGAGGGCTTGTTTCATAGTTTGGAAGGTGGTCTGTTGCTTCTTTTCCCAGATGAAAGGTACCCATTTCTGTGTTAGTGTGGTGAGTGGCTTGGCGATTTCGGAGAAATTCTGAATGAACCTCCTGTAGTATCCAGCGAGGCCCAAGAATTACCTGATCTCCATAGGTGTTTTCAGAGTTGTCCAACCCTCCATTTCTATGATCTTGGATGGGTCCACATGTATTCCCTCTTTGCTAACCACATGTCCTAGAAAATCTACCCTGCGAATCCAGAACTCACACATGGAGATATTCACATATAGATTCTCTACTCTTAGTGTTTCCAAGACGTGTCGTAGATGTTGATCGTGCTCTTCTTTACTCCGTGAATAGACGAGTATATCATCGATAAAAACAATCACAAAGTTGTCTAGGTATGGTCGGCATACTCGATTCATCAGATCCATAAATGTTGCAAGTGCATTCGTCACATCGAAGGGCATAACCACGAACTCAAAATGACCATAGTGAGTTTGGAAAGTAATTTTGGGAATATCTTCCGCTCGGACCCGCAATTGATGATACTAGACCTCAAATGTATTTTTGAAAAGTAATTTGCTCCTTGCAGCTGGTCAAATATATCATCAATCCGTGGGAGAGGGTATCGATTTTTGATAGTGAGCTTGTTGAGTTCACGGTAATCGATACACATGCGAAAAGTTCCATCTTTCTTTTTGACAAAGAAAACTAGAGCTCCCCAAGGAGAGAAGCTTGGTCTTATTAACCCTTTGTCTAATAACTCACTTAATTGGATGGAGAGCTCTTGCATTTCATCCGGGGTTAATCTATACAATGATTTTGCAGTTGGTGTGGCTTCGGGTACCAGGTCAATCCGAAATTCGACCTATCGTTCAGGAGGTATTAAGGGAGGTCTTCGGGAAATATGTCAAAAAAGTTGCACACTACGGGAATGTCTTGGATGCTCTTCCCTTCCTTTTTTTTATCTACCACGTGGGCTAGGAAGGCATAGTTCTTTTTGTGCAAGAACATTTGTGCCTTGATATACGAGATGAGAGGGAGGTTAACACTGGGTTTATCGCCGTAAATCAATACGGTTTCATCGTTGGGTAGGTGAAGGCAAACAGCCTTCTTGTAGCATAAAATATCGGCATGGTGGGGGCTTAACAAATCCATCCTAATGATCACATCAAAGCTTCTAATAGTAATCGACAGTAAATTTATTTGGAATGAATTATTATTTAAACTTAATGTGCACCCTATGAATATGTCATTGGTTGTTTCCGTTTTCCCATTAGCCATTTCTACCGTGACGGTTTCGTTTAATTTTTGGGGATTTTTATTGAGTAAGTGCTTGAATTTATGACTCATGAAACTTATTTCTGCCCTACTATCAAATAAAATGCATGCATAGATGTTGCTGAGGAGGAACGTACCAGTAGCTATCGTTGGATCATGCACAGCCTCCCCTTATCCCATTGTTAGGAATCTGCTTGTTCCTCCTTCATTCTGATTTTTCGCCTTGGGACAGTTTCATTTGTAATGGCGAATCCCTCCACACCCGTAACATGTTTGGCTTGCTCCAGCGTTGTTAGGTTGTTTGTTTTGTTGTGGCAGTGCTCTGTAATATCAAGCGGTGTGCCTTTTCTAATTGTAGTTGGTGCACTGCAGATCTCGGCATATGCCGCTATGGTGGAAGCTGCATTTATCACATATTTAGATGAGAGCTTGCATATGGCCTTGCTGGTGCTAGTGTAGCTGGTGTTGGTGCAGCAGTAGTGGTAGCAGCGTGAACTGTTACATTTTGTTGCTTCTTTGCTAACTCCTGAGTTTGTCGTCCTTTCCTCTTGTTTCCCCATTTTTTCTTGTTATTATCCTCCTTCTTTGATTCGGTGGCAGAAGTCTGCGTGCCCTTCTTATCCCCATGGTCGTACAACTTTTACACAAGGCGCTTGGCACTGTCAAACGTTGTTGGGTTTGCAACAATCACATCTCCCTGAATTGGAGGTGTTAGCCCCCATGTAAAGCATTTGATCTTCCTACTTTCAGAGGTTATCATTCCCGGACAAAAGAGTGCCAGATCACTGAATCTGGCAATGTAAGCTTCGATGTCGGAATCCTTTACAATAAGATTCCATAGCTCTTGTTTAATTTTCTGCACTTCACCTCTGGGACAGTACTCATCCAGAATCATGGTTTTGTGGTCTTCCCATGCCATTGAGTTTGTGACTGGGAGTATTATAGCCTTGACATGGTCGTTCCACCATGAAAGGTCCCTATCAGCAAATGTACAAGCTGCAAATTTTAGTTTAGTTCCTTCTGGACAACCGCATATTTCAAAGACAGATTCGGTCTTCTTGAACCAGCGAGTTAACGCTATTACTCCACCAGTCCCATTAAAAGGTCTCGACTTTCTGTTAGTGAATTCCTTATAGGTGCATGTTCTCGAATGTCCTTGATTACCTCCATGATTGGAACTTCTCGTTCCATTTTCGCTACCTCCTCCATTTGTGCTATTGTTAAAGTGTGCTAGTGTTGCAGTAACTGCAGTTGAGACTACCACCTGAAATTTCAAAGAATTCATCTCCGGTGGAGGTGGCGGTGGTGGTGGTTTCATTGTAGTGCTTTTGCGAATGTAACTTTGGGGCGGCATTCTACAGCCACAAATGGAATTTGGTAAGTGTGTGATAATGTTTAGAAGGTGAGCACTATTGTAAGGAATTTTTGTACTTAGATAAATCGTGTCTAGTGGTTATCGAGTGGTAGATATACATATAGTTGAATCGTTGTCGAAACAATTAAATATGAAAAGATAATACCTAATAGGTAAGAACCTCACAAGTAACACACATATTTGTTTCATAATTGCTAAAGTTTTAGTATATAACGCATGGAAATTGACCTTTAAAAAGGTCTACAATATAGCTAGGATAAAATCTGACAGCATAACGACCCTTCGAGTAGTGTAATCACTTAAACGTAGGGTCAATCCTACATACATGAAGTGAAAAGAGGTAGCACCAACACACACCCAAAAATCTAAGATATGATAGACGGTGACTAGCATAAAACCTAATTACGGTGAGACGTCTCTAGTGGTGTCTGTGATGAGGTAGAAGCGCACTGAAACTCAGCGTAGCCGGTGCTCCGCAACTCGAAGCCTCGCCTCTAGTGCAGCCTGCCTCTCCTGATATTCCCTCACGAGGTCCTGAGTATGCCTCTCCGCTTGCTCTACCATAGCTCTCATCTCGATCATCTGGTTAGCAGTCACCTGTGCTTGATCACCAATGTCCCTAGTCCGTTGGACTATAACAGGAAGAGCTCGGTTTGCTGGCCCTCCATGGCTAAGGTCGTAAAACCTCCGCTCCATGCCGAATGGTGGACGCTGTCCCTCATGTATGCTCCACTGCCATATATCGTAGGCCCACGGGTGCATAGGGTCATTGGCTCCCAACCTATGCACTGGTACCCTCGCCATGTAGGGTGGGTTGATGACTTTGGACTCTGCGTCCGAGTCATCCTCATTTCCTTTTTCGTCCTCGTCAATATCATCGTCGAGCTCCTCCTCCTAGAACTCGATATCTTCCGGATCCTCCTCCGGTTCTTCCTCCATCCATCCCCTGTTCCCCTGGTTTGGGGGAAGAGGATCACTGGGCTGCTAGAAATCCGCCATGTCGTCTGTACAAGAATGTAAGTACAAAAGAAGATACAAGGAAGTAAATAAAGATTCTGTTGGGTTTTGAGCACTATAGCATGCCTATGGTGCACATGAAACCCTAAATGCTTTGTATCTATGTTTTCTCTAATTATACATGCATATTTTCAATTTTCTAAAGCAGTGTCCCTAACTAGCATACATTCCAACAATTGAATGATACAATTAGTTAGATGACTTACCTCTTAGAAGGACTTGTATTTCTTGACCTTTGACAGCTTGAGCACCTCAAGTGTGATGCCTCTATTGGTTCACAAACACCAATAAGAAAGAGGAGGCTTGAGAGAATAGGTTACTAGCACAAAATCAACTACACCCTCTTGGAAAGTAAGTGGTAACTGATTTTGGCTCTAGGAGGGGCTTATTTATAGTGTTGCACATGCTAGAGTTACACTTTGTAATCCTTAATGACCCATAACTTTCCACATTCTCATGCTCCATGGATTTAACCTCCATGGATATCCATGGATTAGTTTAGCCCATCTACATAATCATGGATCATTGGCCCACACTACAAAGTCACTGGTTTACATAATCAATCCCTATATATTTAGTTAGTCTCTTTTGACCACAAAATTAATTCCAAATTAATTCTTGATCAATACTAATTAAATAATATAATTTCGTATTAATATATTATAATTGTAATATATTAATAAACCATAAATAACCTTATTCTCAAAATCCATCCTATCAAATTGCACTGGTGAAGGCAACCCAAAATGGACCATGCTACAATCGGGTCAAGTACATCCCATTAATAGTTATGGGCTTAGACACCAAATCCAACAATCTCCCACTTGGATAAGTCTAATAACTATTACTGCTAATGCAACTTCAATATCCAACTTAGCAATCGTAAGCTTTTAAAAGTCATTGTCGAACTCTGACCTAGTCAGTGACTCATCCTTTAGATAAGGGATCATATATTCCTCTGTTCTCAGGATATCAGCCGAACAATTACATGGAACAATGTCATACTTATTCTCCAACAGTTTGTTTCCCGATTTCTGATTTTTTTGACATAGAACATAACTAAACATATCAATTTAGTTCTGACCGGGCCCGACACATAAATCAATACAAAATCATCCAGGGGGCCAAGATATCGCTTTTAATCGTTTTAGGATAAAAGGAACAGATAAACTTTGACATTATATGCTCGTACTAACTACTCGTTAAATCATGCACAACAATACGTTTTATAACATCAAGTTACTGATGGGTTTTCGTGTCATCAATGCACAACCAACTTGTAGTCAACAACTCATATATCTTAGTTTCAAGACTATATGAAATTATAGTCTCACGATCACTCGTGATATATCTTAGTTTGAAGACTATATGATCTTAGTTTGAATCCAATACTCGAATCTTATTTCATGAGCACACATGAATGGTGTAGCAAACTCTTGCTATATCTAACGCCTTAGACAATCTACATGCCACTTCATGACAGTCTTCTTTCATACTTACTTCCAACATATGATTGACTATGGATATTTTGAAAAATCTTATTATTCGGGAAGTCAAAACATGCAAAGTGAAACACAAGAATAATACCAGTCCTATATGGCGCCAAAACTTTTGAGCGTAAATAAAACACCTTTTATTTAATCACCATATTGATTAATCATTATTCATTGTATAATGTTTCGATTGATCTACTTAATACTTGAATTAAAACAATAGTTATCACATGCTCCAAGCATGCACACTATGTTTACCTATGGTCCTTACTTTTTGAAATAAATCAATTTGATTTTCAATTAAACTCATTTCACAATTCCAAATCTTTAAGTGTAAGAATACCAAATTCTTGCCACTATTAGAATATGTTAGTTCTATTATGAAAAGATTCCTTTTGTAATTTCTAGGTACCAAAAGTCACAGAGACTTGACCAACGGTATTACAAAGTATTTCTTTGGAGATTGTTACAAGACAATTCCATGGATATGAAGTCTCAAATTCAAAGTACATTCATTTGAACATCGTTCTTTGCATAAAAGTTTCTAACTTACTCATATATTCTTTATATCCAACGAAACTTTACCATAATTGCCATATGACTATCCATTCTAAATAGAATCCTATCTATTCAGAATTATATCAATATGGTCCATTCATTACTATACTTCCAACTATCCATAAGCAACCAATCCTTAGTGAACCTTAGATTGTTCTTGATAGTTGTTTAACCAGTTTAGTCATATTTAGTTTTAGTCCTTTTTCCGTGTGAATGCCCTACGCATTTGGAAAATTAGAACACATGAATATTATAGCATATGCAATCGAACCTATATCCGAAGCATATTGGACACGATTCATAATGTCTTACATAAATACATGACACTTGATCAGTCTTTTGCTATAATATTTCTATTTGCCATGTTCTCACAATTAGAACTATGAAGAGGGATGTCGTAATCATAATCAAATTTTGAGAATGCAATTAACATTTCCATATATAGAATTTCCTTATGTCATATCTTTTCAACATAACATTCATATATGTCTTTGAGTAAATTTGATTAAAACTCTCAATCTAAGATTTTAGAATTGAAAAATGAAGTATAATTTCCTCTCCCTTAATTATAGCAAAACAACGTTTCAACCCTGCAACTTTGTGAATTGAAACTTTGTTTTCTATAACTAACATGGCTAACTTGCAACACTTACCATAATAATTAGGCACCCAGTAGCATAATAATTATTATCTTATTGGCATAACACTTATGCTCCTACTAGCTTTAACATGTATCCAAAATTAGCTGGACTTCTAGAAATCAATACTTATTGACTTTCTTACCAAAGTTCAGATTTCCAACACGAGATGCTTCGATAAGCCTCTATCTACGCTCACACACCTTTTATTAGAAAGCTCATATGTGTGTCTAAACAATTTTAGAACTTACAGGAATAAGTCTCAAATGTTTAGACCTTTTTCCATTTCTCACAATTCGAACTATGAAGAGGGATGCCATAATCATAATCGAATTTGAGAATGCAAATATCACAAATGCTATCTCCTTAAAATCTACTTAGTGAAAGAGTTTCCTCACAATCATTTTCATGAATTGGAGAGAAACCATATCACACCTAGATTTTTTATTGTGTATATGTTCATATCCATGTGAATTTGTCATAACCATAATCTTAAGACGATGTTAGTGACAAATCCAAACTTATATGGAATGAACCTATCGAATCTTAATTCCTTGCCACTAGGTAGCACAAGGTCCTACCATGTCTTCCAAGTTGTTATGTAAACAATTGAGAACTCATAGAACTCACATGCATAGTCAACCAACTGAAATGGGCACAGAAGCAAGAATATGTCAACACGATAGGTTACAAACCTCAAGTCGTGTGCTAGTGGTTAACAATAGGTTTATTCTTCATTAGTTCTTGAAACTTGTCAAGATCTTTAAGACTCCCACTAACCTCTTGACATATAAGATTATTTTTGTCAAGAAACATGTCACACCCCCGGACCAGACGGCGGAAACGTGCGAAGGCGGGTGACTTCATTGTGCAATATCATAACAATTGAATATAATTGAAACAGAGCAATCCAAACTTCATACATTGAGATATCAAACTTACATTGTTTAAATATTGTATTTGTTCTTCGAGTTACAAAAGATACATCAGTAGAAAATTTCAAACTACAGCTAAATAGACCTACATCTGCGTCCCTTGTTACCTGCTTACTAGATCCCTGAGAATACAAGTCGTTTTGAAATGCATCAACTAAAAAGTTGGTGACTTCATAAGTTTTTTTATATAAAATAGTTTTACACTTGTTTAGAATCATTTTCATAGTAGTTTCAGAAAATCCGATAATTTCTATAAAAACGCTTGAAGTCTTTCTTTAAAAATCATGGGTATATGTGTGCATGTCAATACTTTGGTTCATCCTTATAAGGAATGATCTTTGAAAAGTGGTATAGTTTGTAAAGGCGAGTTGTTTTCAACAATAGTTCATTTGAATAGTAATAACCAACCGTTTCCAGAAAATCTGCTATTTTCAAATAGAGAATAATGTTGTAAATCTTTTTTTTCTTATCAGGTATATTTGAGTGTGTGCGTTCTAGTTTATCGTTATCGAAATCGTAAAAAATCTTTTTCTTCAGAAAATCCTATATTGTCTTCAGAAAATCCTATGTTTTTTGTATTTTCAATCATGGCGATTGTGGACATTCTACATAATGAACAAGGACAGTCAACACAACAAACGCGGACCATCGCTACCATGCATAGGACAGTCAACACAATGTGCCAAAGTTTATTTATGAGGTTTTCCTTACATAAATTTCTAGTTAATATAACATATTCTAGTGAATCGTTATGTGACATCCCCAATTTCACGGCCAGAAAAGACCGGTTTGTTTATGCTTTGTTTAAAAACAAAAAAATCATAGTAATCTTTTAAAGAAAACGGTTGCGAATTTGTTCCCAAAACATGATAAATATTTATCAAAGCATTTCTTTAAAAACATGTATTTTCATTATATAACAAAATCTTTGTATGTTATGTTCCGATACAAACACATAAGCATAAACAGAACTTACATTATTTACACTATAGATTCTAAATCTCCTTTAATCTCTCCGTGGAATATACCTTCATATCGATACCTGTGATACAAAGAAAACTGAGTGGGTCAGGCTTGGGAGCCTGGTGAGCATATAGGGTTTTCAACCCACAATAATATAGTTATTATATTTAATTATCAAATAATCAATCCAATTACCTACCCCCTTTATCTCCATTTATTTCTTAAATATTTATCCTCAGAACCGATTACCCTTCTCCCATTCATTCCTAAGGATTGCCCTAAGGAATTGGCACAAAGTCTAGTGCTGCCAAGGTTCTTAGATTACCTATGGTGAACACGCAGTTCGAAATAATTAATGAGCACCTAGTTCAAGAACACCTAATAGACACTTAGTTCCAATATTACCCAATGAAAACTTAGTTCAAAAACACTTAACGGACGCTTAGTTCAAATACTACCCAATGAACACCTAGTTCAAAAACACTTAATGAATGCTTAGTTCCAATATCTCTGATGAACACTAAGTTCAAATATCTAATGAACACTTAGTTCGAATATCCTTGGTGAACCCAATTACCTAAGGAACATAGAGTACGAAAGCTCTTAGTTCAACCAATGTAATAATAATCTACATCTCAATCCTGCAAAACCACTAATATTATAAACAGATATAAATTATATTTCTAAAACAATATATCCCATCTCCTCAATCCCCACATACTGACCCTATACAATGATCTTACGAGATCTAGCCTAAGGAATCGATATGAACCATAAACTGACAAAGCTGCTTCGAAAATTCCCTGGCAGCAAACAAGGATCATTAAAGACATCAATTGAGGGGAATGGAATAAGTTTCACCATGAACCTTCGTTCGTAAAAGAAAGAACCACAAGACAGTTAAGTCAGGGGTAGTTATCTAGATAACAATGCCTAGGCGTGTTCTGACTATCATGAGGTATTATACCCCCAGACACTACCTATCCCAACATCGAACTTTGCCTAGTAGTGGCCTAAATACATGAGGTATTTCACCCCCAGACGCATCCTATCCAACAATATAACACCAGACATAGCTAGCAGTGGTCTATTACCGACACACTTTATTAGTCAGCCTACGAAGTTCCCTTAATTACTCCGTGAAAGAAAACGCTGACGTATGAAGCTCGGTCGATCACTTCATAAAAGAAACGCTGACTCCAAAGCTCTATCAAAATAAAAGTATGGGGAAATACTACTAGAGTACTACCGTACGCTCCCGTAACCGAAACACAAAATTGTCAAAAAGACTTTGTACATGATAGTACTTCTGGCACATTATAGTACTCTGGTATGCGAAAGACTCGTACCCGAGAGCATAATAGTAACCTGGCACAAGCAATACCCAAGATACAGAGCTTTGAAAAATACTTCGTACAGAAAATGTACTTCTGTACGTAGGACGTACTCCACTGATTATCAATCTCACCCCACACGTACTCTTAATAAGAGACTACCCAAATTCCAATCTTAATTGCACTAAACATCCCATTTAAGTCTTAGCCCATCACTAGGCAAACCTACAATGTTTATAATCATTTTTTTTATACTATCTCCGTTTAGGAAACGCTAACTAGTGTATACTTAACACAAGGTTTTAAGTAATAGTATCATATATACACATCTTAACACATATTGAACCATATCTGATTCGCACGTTGTATATTATCAAATATATCTAACACGTATTTCGGACAATAACAAATACTTCACATACATATGTATATTCCATATTATAATCAATACTCGTATTTAAAATCACGCTCCTAAAAGGGACTATACATATGATACCTTATCGAATGAATACGCAATTCTAAGATACATAATCCGTACTCCTGGATCTTAAATTTGCCTCATTACCTAATCCATATTCCCGGATCTAAAACTAACCTCTTGATCTGATCCATACCCTTGGATCTAAAACTAACCTATTGCTCTGATCCATACTCTCGGATCTAAAACAAGTTTATCTCTTTATCCTTTTATCTCATGGTCCAACCCACCTTTTATCACCTACCAACAACCTCATCTACTCATGTTCTACCTAGTATATTTTTAGATACAAAATACATATATAGTTTAACTCATTAAAACTTGTATAATTCATCTATTCCACAATCATCTCAAATAAACAACAATATATTATACACATAGCACGTATTTCATAGCAAATACTTAATATTTATGTGTTAGAAGAAAGTGATCACACACTCACTTGATTAGAAGGTGATCGGACAGCACTGCGACTTGTAGAAGTAGTATTCTTGGGTAGATCTTTAAGATCTTCAAAAAAATCGGGCTCTTTGCGGGCAGGGCTTTGGCTTGGGAATCTCACTTCTCGGGATCTTCGGGACTTCGAAACTTGCTTCGGAGCTCGAGAATGATACAGGGGCTTCGGGATATAATTGACATGCAAAACGATGCAAAACTTAGAGAGACAGGAAGAAAATTAGCAAAGAAAATGGCTGATCTCGGGTTCTATTTATAGGCTGTTGGGTCTGGAATTACACTGTGCGTAATTTCCAAGTACGCTGGGCTTACCCAGTACGCTGGCCGTAATTTCCAAGTACGTTGGGCGTACGCTTCGGATAAGCTTTGGTATGCGTGCCACTATCTTCAAAAATTCATAACTTTTGCATACGAGCTCCGTTTTCGACGTTCTTTATATCCAGGCGTAGGTGAGATTATGCTCTACAAATTTCATTTAGACTCCGTTGGCTATTTTTCAATTTATTTTTATTATATTATTTTTAGTAGGTCGGGATAGGAAAACTCTGTTATAAATTCATAACTTCTTCATCCGACATCCGTTTTCGCCTATCTTTTTATCGTTTCACTACAATTGACGAGATCTTCGATTCTCATTTAGATTGTTTCGGCTAAAAACCGCTCGATCTCAAATCGAGTATTCGGGCTGCATACTGCTAAGCTGAAACTTAGAAAAATCATAACTTCCGCATACGAAGTCAGATTTGGATGTTCTTTTTATGCACGCTCATGGTTTAACGAACTCTACAACTTTCGTTTAGATCGCTAAGGCTAAATATCGCTCTAACATAAATTCACTATTTACGTTGTGTTGTGCCGTGCCGATTCTGTCGCAAAACTTTGACAGGTCATAACGTCTTCGTTATAACTCGGATTTCGGCGTTCTTTATATGCACGGAAACCTTGTAACATATACTATACCTTAGTTAAGATTATTCATTCTAAATAATCTTTCATCAAAAATCTATTTTTGACGCCTATCGTCTCTAAATTGACTAGTCCGGATCTACGGGCGTTACACGTTACAACAAAACTAATCATTACGGAAGCCTATTTTGGAGTTTCTCAGGCGCCCTCGGTTTGATAAAGACATTTGTCACCCTAGACTGGCCGGTCTAGATATAGCGAACATCGAAAGTGCAGGGTGTCAACCCCGTGTAGATCTATACATAAATTCCCGCTCTCCCTCCATGAGACTCTGGCTATAACTCCTTATAGGACTTTGGATGTACATTAATATTTTTTATATTTAGCTACCTTTGAGATTTGTCTGACTAGAATATTGACAACCTTTCGAGCAATCGTTTGGGATTCATTATTTGTTAGATAAATAATGATACTAGTGCTCATTGAATAGAAATACCATTCTTGTTCCATATCATTATTTTTACTTGTTAATTGGGTACTTCATGTTCATTCCATTTCGTTTATTGAAGAATAGGCTATTTTGAACTCTTGTCAAAATGACCCTACCTTATCGGAATTGGCAAATATGGTCTTTCCTTTATATGAATTATCGGCTCAGACCCATATTAGTCAAAAGAAAAGTGTCAAGTTATAATTTGTGTAAATGTATGACTGCAGGTTATGACACTCATTTTATGTTTTATGAAATATAGAATATTACTTATGTTCCTAAAGGTTTTACGAAAGCAGTTTATGACATGCAAATATTTTTGTCATGAAAACTCTATTTTCGTTAATTGTTCTTGATAAAATTATTTATATTAAATATTTATACATAATCTCAACTAGTTAGTTAATCTGGTAAAAAGTCATGAGCATGAAATAATATTCCAAGATAACCTTGACAACAGTGATTCCAAAAAATTATTATTTCCATAATTTAATCACTTCCCAAAATATTTTATCTAACAACTTGTTTAAGTAAAGCTTGAAGCAATTCCTTATAGTTGTTGTTATAAAAATTCGTGACTATACTTGGTATATACTAGTTCTTGTTTCCAAACATGTTTTGTGAGATATAATCCAAACTCTTTAAACTTAACCAAGATCTCGAGTTTTTAGACTACTTATAAAGGAGTTCCTACTTAAGCACATGCAAGAAGGGGAGGCATACACAATAAACAAATTGATCATGATTTACACAAGACTTTGACTTGTACTCTCCCCCAAAAACAATAAAAACTTAGAAAAAGTGGGGTATGAAGCTCACCTTAGTTAACTTGCTGGGTGATTTGAAGAGATGGGGAGGAGTTTCCAAGTTCCAAAACCTGGGGGTTTCTTTGAACTTAGAAATATCCTAAGAATAATTTTTGTGTAAATATAATAAAGCCTTAAGAATATTGTGAAGAATCACTAGTAAAGGAAGATGAACACTTACAAAAAAAATCTGGCAATTTTCCTTGAAGGGATGAGACTTGGAGCTTGAAGAAGTTGAGAGCACTCTTAGAAGTTTGCTGGAGATGAAAATGAGAAGCGGGGAAAAGGAAGAAGAGGAGTTCACGTATTCTAAATGGAGGGATAAGGGTGATATGACACTTGCTTGGAGGACTGGTGTACAATGCTTACTTATCCACGGATATTTTATGTTTAACTGCGATTTGTATGGGAAATGTAGGATTCACTTCACATCACAAAGTCAAACTCTTTAGCATCTTAGAATTCCTTAAAAAAAATCTTGATCATTATTTTATATAATTATGTTTAAAATAATTAATTTTGACATAAAAATGTGGGTTCAAGGATCTAAGATATGAAAAATATGAGTTCGGTATGATTCCCGACATCAAAATGCCTTAAAATGATAAAAAGGTCCGAAAATGACAAAAATCCAGAGTCAAAAGGTGAAATCCGGAGCCACAGCATGAATTCCGAAGTTGTAACTCAAATTTCGGAAGGGAGGGTTAAGTCTGCGAGGGTCCGAAGTGGGTAGCAAGGGGGTTCTGGAGGTGCTAGACAGGTTCCGAAGACAACTACTAACTTCCGGTTCGGAGGTGTTGAGCGAGGTCTGGAGTGTTCTTCTCGGATCCAAGGTCAGGAGCGAAGTTGTTCGGTTCGGCTAGGAGGTCCGAACCGCTTCAGATATTCCTAAGTCAGAAGTAAGTTCCAAAGCAGGAGGAAGGTCCGAACTAAGGAAGATTCGAAGTGAGGTCCTTCTTGGTTCCTTAGAAGGTAAACCAGACCAAGAGGGTTCCGTCCAAGAGGTTCAAGACTAAGAGGGTTTCGGACCAAGAAGGTTCCAGACCAAGAGGGTCCTTTTAGGTCTCCTTTTCCGGTTTTGAACTATTTTCGTCTGATGAAGGTACTTAGAGAGATTTGAGATACGTGGAGAGATTTGGGAGAGATTTCACATTCTTGGAGAGATTTGGGAGAGATTCGATTTACATGGAGATTTTTTGACATACTTGGAGAGATTTAGGAGAGATTTCACATAATTGGAGAGATTTGGGAGAGATTTCACATACTTGGAGAGATTTGGGAGAGATTTCACATACTTGGAGAGATTTAGGAGAGATTCAATATTCTTGGAGAGATTTAGGAGAGATTTCACATACTTTGAGAGATTTGGGAGTGATTTCACATACTTGGAGAGATTTTGGAGAGATTCGATATACATGGAGAGATTTGGGAGATATTCGATATACTTAGAGAGATTTTACATACTTGGAGAGATTTGGGAGAGATTTCACATACTTGGAGAGATTTAGGAGGGATTCGATATATTTGGAGAGATTTCACATACTTGGAGAGACTTGGGATAAATTTGCATTCTAACACTAAATGGTTCATTAGGAACTCATATTGTACACTTGGATGTGGGGATGAGATTTAGAACCAGAAAACCGGAATTGGAACCGGAATCCGACCAGAACCGGAACCGTTAGAACCGAAATATATAGAACCGGTTCCGGTTCCGGGTTTAAAACGGGCTTTATCCATGTAATCTAGGTTTGGGTCTACCGGGTCCGGGTAAATTGGGTCTAAAAACCGGATGCGGCGTTAGGAAGCAGAACCACTTTTAGGACCGGAATCGGTTTTTGTAAAACGTTTAAAAGATGCATATCTCAATAGTTTTAACTTCGATTGACATCTAATTTTCTCCAACATATAGTTTAGAGTTTGTACATGATTTTAGACTATAAATTTGCCATTTTTAGTTTTATATTCCTTAACTTACAGTGCCCCAAAGTCGAGATATCAAAGCGGGAGGTTTTTAGTTTTTTAGTTTTTTTGTATTCGGTGAAACTTTAAAACATATATATCTAATTCGTTTGAAGTCGAATTGACATGTGGTTTTTCCAACTTATAGTTTATAGTTTGTACATGAGTTTATACTATAATTTAATAGTCAATGATTTACAGTCCTACGAAGTCGGGATATCAAAACTGAAAATTTTCAACTTTTCAACTATTGTGTTTTTGTACTTTGTATTCTGTGAAAATGTTAACACATACAGATGTCATTCGTTTAATGTCGGATTGACATGCGGTTTTTTCCAGAGTGTATTTTAGAGTTTGTACATGATTTTAGACTATAATTTTGTTAATTTTCATTTCATATTCAATGAGTTAAAGTCCCCTAATGTCGGGATATCAATATAAAAATTTCCAAAGTTCAACCCACTAAGTAGTAAGTAATTACCAAAAAATTCCAGTTTTTTCAGGTGTTTTGGTTCTAAACCCACTTGATCCGGTTACAACCTACCCACTTTGATGTTTCCGGGTTTTCCGGTTCTAGATCCACTTTACTTGGTACCCCACCCGGAACCGAACCGAAACCGGTTCCTATATACCGGTCCGGTTTCCGGTTCTAAAAAATCTCGTTAACCGGTTCCGAGTCTAGGTACATCCGGTCCGGGTTTGGACCCACTTTCATCCCTACTTGGATGTGTTAGCACAAGTCTCATAATAGTCCTTGCTTACCTGAGGATGAAATTTCTTAGCCAAAAATGCTAGTTGTGACATCATCCCCCCGTTAGAGGGAATTTTGTCCTGAAATTCTTTCGAAAGCTAGGGTTATGAATGTGAAAATAGGGGAGGGTACTTTTGAGTTATTTGGTCCTTGCGTTTCCATGTGAATACCGGCTCACACCTAGCATTCCCTTGAACCTTGACCATCGGGATGCGGCTTTGTTTTGTGTGCTTAACTTTTCTCTCCATAGTATCGATAGGTTGATCAATTATTAGGAGGTTCTAGCTTACTTCAATCTTGTCTAGTGGGACATGGAGGGTTTTGTCTGATGCACACTTCCTAGGTTCGACACATGGAACACAGGATGTACGTCACTAAGATTGGAGGGTAGTTCTAGTTTGTAGGCTACCAAACCGATCCGTGTGAGGATCTGTAATGGTTTGGTGCATCAAGGATTTAGTTTATCTTTCCTTTCCAATCATGTCATCCTTCCCCGAGGGAAGATCTTTATTAATACCTTGATCCCTTATTTGGGATTCCAAGTCTTTAACCTTATATATGTATAGATCTATTGTCGACTCTACGATGTTTGAGTTCGTGTTCGGGTTTTAACTATCCTTTTTGTGGTTTCTCAAATAATATTGGGTCTAGGGAGTGTGTTATTTCACACTTATCCTCTTGTCAGTTGGGTGTCTCTCACCTTAGCCTAATAGAGGATGATCTACATCTCTGGCCACCCAGGGCCTCGAGGGGGTGCAACTCCTATGCTCGAGTGGTAGTTGTTGTTGTTATATGAATACCCAATTAGAGGCAGGTGGGTATCCCAAACTTTATCAATGTCCATTACACATGCTTCACTTCGGGGTGTTGGTTCTTGTTTACCTTGACCTCAAAAGGTAGGATTTCTAGAGTTTTGGAGGTCTGACACTTATGAGTGTCGAACACATGGAAGGTAAAATGTCCAAAACTAGGTTCTTAGGTCAATTGGTGGCTATGGGTTATCCGACCCCTTCTTGGCTAGGCCTTTTGAATGGTCTTCTAGGGATCAAGATCCTGGTGTCCTAGAAGTAGAGTATTTTGGGCCTTAGGAGTTGGTACTATGGTCACCAAGGTTGAGTTTATGTGATGTAGTTGAACTTATGAATCTTATATCATCTTGGGAGTTTTCTCCCTAGGGTTTTTCCCAAGCTAATGGTAGGTTGGCCTTTTCCAGTTCCTTGCTGGTGGTTAAATGAACCTCCGATTCAGGGTAGAGAGTATCGATCCTTAAGGATGGGTTTGTTTGGCTTTCTCATAGTCAGTGGTGCTTATGGTAATTTCTTCTTCTCCCTTATGAGGTAGACTGGTGCTTCCTGTGGCTAGGGACTGGGTCTAATGTTTCCTTTACATAATATGTCGATCTGATGATCAGACACTATTTGTTCTTGTGATCGTGCTAAGTGGTATCGGGTGTTTGGTTATTTGGTTGGTTCCAGGAGTCGAGGTGATTCTATCTTTGCTTAGCACATGGTTGAGGCTTCCAAAGGGATTGTAGGAACCTTTAGAGGAAGGTTGGAAGCCTTTCGGATTCCCTTGATGCCATTTGCTTCTTGGTTTTTAATCTTTATTGGGCTAGGGAGGGGCATGGTATTTCTTACATATGGGCTTAGGTGTCTGGTTGCTAGGGATTTTTCGTTACCGATTGAAAGAGTTTAGTTATCTGGTTGAGTAAGATGAAAGTCTATTTGAAGAGCTCGAGGTTTGTAAGGTGAGGATCAAACCTGTCCGTGTCAATTGATGACATTGGACTCCTTGTTGTTACGTTGAATTGAGGAGTATTGGTTGCTAGGAATGACAAGGTGTTCTATGTTCATGTTCTTATCGTTGCTAGTTTCGTTTTTGTTGTTACCGTTGGGTCTATCTTGTTTCTACTTGTCAGGTGTTCTGATGTTCATGCGCTCTGCTATAAAGATTGGAATTCGAAATCCAAATTCCGCTAGGTTTTTCTACTTTAGATGTATGTGACCTAACTGCACATACTTAGGATTTTTAAAAGGTAACTGACTGTGGGGTTTTGTCCTAATCAATATTCAGGCCAGGGACAAGAAAAATTATGCGGGATTGCATGCTCTTAGTTTATGGAATCCTAACTATATATGATACTAATGTTCATATGAAACCATCATGGTCCATTCGTGAGAATCCCTAGCTTCCCGTGATTTACAGGATTTGCTCTAATGAGAAAATAGTTTTTAGATTATATTTTTAATTGAAAAAAACTTTTTGTAATAATTCGAAGCCTAAAGTTATCTTGGAACGTACCAAAAACTGCGGTAGGGTTCCTTGTCGCCTCTTCCTATCTAGTTATCGACTACTTCGTTAGTCGTCTCTGTTGGACAAGTTGTCTTGAAATTTCCTGTTGTGCCGCACTTGTGACAAACTGAACTTACTTTTTGACTAAGGGTTGGGGTGACACATGGGGCCGGAGCCCTATAGTAGCGGGAGGTGTGTCCCATCTTGTTGCACCTTTTGCAACAAAATGTCTGGCAGGCTTCCCAATGATGGTATTTGTACTTGCTGCAGGGTGACTTTGTGACAACCCGAAATTTCTAGCTTACATTCTTCATTTATATCAAAGTTAGCTTCGTTTTTCTATTTTATGATGAAGTTTTGGGTCTAAAAGGGTGCTTAAAGCTTAGTAAAATTGAAATACGTGTCGGAGGATGGGTTAGTTTGGTTGTAGCATTGGAAAAACGGGCCAAACACACCAAACCTGGTGTGTGCGGCCAGCCAGCCACACACAGGCCAACCACACACACCTCCAGCCTTACACACCCTCCTATATATACTATCCTTGGTCATTTTGATCATTTCTTACACTTCTACAAAGCTAGGACTCGAAAATCCTCTCAAGTATCATCCGGAAAGGTAACATCTTTACCAAGAACACCAAGAACACCAAAAACACCATGTTTTCTGGCAGCACACCTGGCCGCACACATGGCCACACACACGTGCTGGCAGCACACCTGGCCGCACACATGGCCACAGACACACATATAGTGTTTACTAGTCCCTAAGGTGGTCCCAATTCAATAATTAGTTGTTCATAACACTAAGTGTATTCATATATGTATCAATATATGTTAAATAGGATTCGCGTGTGTACTCAAGTCACTACTTGGCACTTAGCAACTGATCCAACATTTTCATCAGGACCACTCACTACAGGTGAGTTCATACCCCTAAATTAACCTTTGAAATGTTTTAAATGCTTTTATGGGGGGAATACAAGTTGAACAATTACAATTTTTATATCAATCACATGTGATTAATGACTACCAAGCAAATGGTTTTCTTACTTTCCAAACTATTTATCAAACTGTTTTACCTCAAATTGTCTTACAAACTCCTTTAATTGTCAAATACTTTTACTTAAACTCTTTTAAACTTATATTTTGTGTATCTGTATAGATATAGTTATATAAGTAGGATTGAAAGGACTTAGGACTGCTAGCCTACCTTGTTTCTTGTTCTTGTTTGATGTGGTCTTAGGGTATCAAGGTTAGTTGTCCGAAGGTCGTTTGAATCCTAGTTATATATTATGTGTGTGTGTGTATATATATATATATATATATATATATATATATATAAGGTTATTTCTTTCATTCAATTCCATGCCCTTGGGTAGCAAGAGCATACAAACATGTTCATACTTAACTAGTAAGCTACCATAGGGGTAGTTTAGGAAGATACTATTACTAGAAAAATGAAACATACAATGAGTCAGTTCATACATGAGTCAATACATACTATAATGTGAATCAAACATGAAACAGAGTGAGGAGAACAAACAATAGACACTATGATGAGAAACAAACATACAGGCTAGACAGAGAAAGAAGGCACAATACAGCTAGCACACATATACATTACATATAAATTACATATACATAAAGACAGTTATGTGAGCCATTAAGCAGGGCATGGCACTACCTGCCATGACTGTTTTTGTATCAGAATCTCCTTCATTGGGGAGCGTATGAGTTTGTGTATAGATCTATACTGGATTGACTATCCTACACCTTGCTACTCGCTACAGTGGGACTTGCAAGTCTACGGGTGCCAAACGTCATTTTTACGGCATCTTACATTGTCGTATTACTATTGAGTCGGTAGCAAGATACAGGCCGATCACATGTTTCCTTAAAAATTACAATTGCTTAAGGTACTTAGTACAACAGTAGTTACTTAATACAACACTACAGTACTATAATATTTCCCCATTGTACTCACTTCTTGATCATGCACACGATGCACAGTGATGTAAAAACTATATTTTTGGTTAATGATAGTCGGAGTTGGGAAAATACACACTCCTACATGAGACACACTCACAGATACTAGATTCTTTGGTAGAAGGCTACTTTTAGTAGAAAACATAGGGTTTTCTAGGAGAGTTCAAACAAATACAAACAATACAAAACTTAACAGAACCTACATTACAAAACATCTTACAAATGATTTCATACAAAATCAGACACTAATATACTTATGATCTCACCAGCATCAAGCTGGTACTCGCTTTCAAAATAACTTGTATTCTCAGGTCACCACTAGACAGGTATAGGTGCCGGACTTTTGAGAAGATGGAGTTCGTTCAAGACTCATCTTTTTATTTTGATATGTATATTTTTTATGTCTATAACCTTGACAGAACACACATGTATGAAATTATATTGTTAATGCAATGGATGATGTTGTTGCTTGTTTACTACTATTCATTATTGTGATACTATACATGATGTCCTCCACCCCAGAACGTTTTCGTCATTCACCGGTTTTGGGTTTGTGACAGATTGGTATCAGAGCATTGTTTATAGTGAATCGAGTGTATCAACCCATAAAATATATATGAACTATAAACACAAGCGGGATTAGAATACTCTGATAAAGAGTTTATACTTTTAAATAATAAAATATTTAATTAAGTATACATACCTGCATTCATACTAAAATCGGTGTCACTAGGACAGCACAAAAGTATTACGATTGTTGGACAGCACAAGTAGACTTAGAGACATATGGTCAACCCTGGGAAGATGTAGCCTCATCAACTACATTATCCGAGGAGTGATTAACATGTGCCTAAGTATGGTTGTGAAGTTGCAACAAGTCTAAAAACTTACCAACACTACTACAACGAGAACAGTAGAGCAGAACACTAAACTTAAAATACTATAGGAGTATTTTGTGTTACAATAATCACTTATCTGAGAATTAAAGATCTTTATTTGTATGTCAATAGTTTCTTAGTGGATACATTACGAGTATATTTGCCTAGGATGTCATAGCCTTAGAATCTGTAAATCTTTGCTTTACTTCTTGTTCTTGTTTGATTGTGGGTTTAAAGTTAGGATTCACTTATTCGAAGGGCTATCCTGTCATGAGTACATATAGTTGGTATGCGCTAAATAAGTATTGGAGTAACTGATAAAGATAATCTAATAATTATCGAGTTAGTTTGTCTATTACTTATTTCCTTATCCCTATTCTCGCATAAATTAATGGTTGGATTCCATATCCCCGGAGACACGTACTTCCCCAACCATGGCAATGCAGGATGGTTAGAGGATGAACTAGAAGATTATCACCCAATTCCTTTGGACGATCATGAAGATGAAGGCTTTTCTGATGGTTCTGACTCGGAGCCCGAAGTCAACAACCTACCTTAAGTAGGCCAAGCCCCGAATAACAATCCCCGACCTGCATTTCAAGGACCCACACCTCTGTAGGCAACCAACTTGAATACTTGGAGCCATGAACATGGTCAACCCATTCCCTACAATGGAGACAGAAGTTTCTACAACCTCACAGATGGAGGTTCTGCTGACAGAGTCCTACCCATCATAGTTAGAAGGATGTCTCATAACACGATACTGGGGCAATAATCTATCAATCGAATCTTGGAGATTGACGCCAACGCTGGTGTTAACACTATACACATTCGCCAACTAGAGTCTGCACAGGAAAGGGCTCAAGTCAGCAATGCAATGCTTTAGAGGGAGCTTGCTGAAACCCGAGCAGAAGTCAGGGAGCTTCGAACTCAGCAGACAACGTCGGATAGGCGTATAAGGGACATCGAGCATCTTCTATCGGATTCGAGAACTCATTGTAACAGTTCTCGTCGCCGATAGAATCTTATTAACTTTTCTTTTGGATATAACCTAGTTATGTAAAAACTTTAGGCTAAGTTCCTATCCTTGTAAATCTTAGACCCGATAGGTCTTGATTTGGTCGTACCCTGTCAAAATTTTCCCATTATGGTTGATGTAAGGCCTCTTTATGTTGGTCGTTTTTCCCAAACTTGTTACATCTACAATTCCAGTAATATTGACATATACCTAATTTTATGGGAATTATTATCCAAATGTCATCATCTATTAGTTCTAGACCTACATTCAATCGTATAGTTGGGCTATGCAAAGTTAGTCCATGAGTCATGTTCATAAATTATTCCATTAAATTCTTATCAATGTTTGCATCTTCGTAAACTTATAGATCAAAGATGCCTCCTCGCAGAAATCCAAGGAGAAACACTAATAACGAAACACCACCTGCTCAACTACCTACTCCTCAGTTCGACACGACAGCCTTGAATGTTGCTGTAGCTGCAGCTGTGGCTACAGCCATGGCTCAATACCGTTCATCAAGTTCCACTGGAGGAGGAACCCCTGTTCAATCTATTCAGGTGGAAGCTCTCATGCGCTCGAGAGAGTGCTCCTATAAGGACTTCACGAACTGCAAACCATTGTCCTTCAATGGGACGGGTGGAGTCATTGCCCTCTCGCAATGGTTCGAGAAAACCGAATCGGTTTTCGAAATCTGCTCTTGTTCCAAGGAGAGCAAGGTGAAGTACGCTAGAGGCGAGATTCAAAATTTCTAGCTTACATTCTTCATTTATATCAAAGTTAGCTTCGTTTTGCTATTTTATGATGAAGTTTTGGGTCTAAAAGGGTGATTAAAGCTTAGTAAAATTGAAATACGTGTCGGAGGATGGGTTAGTTTCGTTGTAGCATTGGAAAATCGGGCCAAACACAACAAACCTGGTGTGTGCGGCCGCACACTAGTGTGTGCGGCCAGCCAGCCGCACACAGGCAAACCACACACACCTCCAGCCGCACACACCCTCCTATATATATATATATATATATATATATATATATATATATATATATATATATATATATCCTTGTTCATTTTGATCATTTCTTACACTTCTACAAAGCTAGGACTCGAAAATCCTCTCAAGTATCATTCGGAAAGGTAACATCTTTCACCAAGAACACCATGTTTTCTGGCAGCACACCTTGCCGCACACATGGCCGCACACACATGCTGGCAGCACACCTGGCCGCACACATGGCCGCACACACACATATAGTGTGTATTTTGGCCATACACTCTCTTGTATAGCCTTATAACCTTTCGTACAATCATTTATGGTTGTAACACTTCAATATAAGTGTTTACTAGTCCCTAAGGTGGTCCCAATTCAATAAATAGTTGTTCATAACACTAATTATATTCATATATGTATCAATATATGTTAAATAGGATTCATGTGTGTACTCAAGTCACCACTTGGCACTTAGCAACTGATCCAACATTTTCATCAGGACCACTCACTACAGGTGAGTTCATACCCCTAAATTAACCTTTGAAATGTTTTAAATGCTTTTATGGGGGGGAATACAAGTTGAACAATTACAGTTATTATAAAAATCACATGTGATTAACGACTACCAAGCAAATGGTTTTCTTACTTTCCAAACTATTTATCAAACTGTTTTACCTCAAATTGTCTTACAAACTCCTTTAATTGTCAAACACTTTTACTTAAACTCTTTTAAACTTATATTATGTGTATCTGTATAGATATAGTTATATAAGTAGGATTGAAAGGACTTAGGACTGCTAGCCTACAATGTTTCCTGTTCTTGTTTGATGTGGTCTTAGGGTATCAAGGTTTGTTGTCCGAAGGTCGTTTGAATCCTAGTTATATATATATATATATATATATATATATATATATATATATATATATATATATATAAGGTTATTTCTTTCATTCAATTCCATGCCCTTGGGTAGCAAGGGCATACAAACATGTTCATACTTAACTAGTAAGCTACCATAGGAGTAGTTTAGGAAGATACTATTACTAGAACAATGAAACATACAATGAGTCAGTTCATACATGAGTCAATACATACTATAATGTGAATCAAACATGAAACAGAGTGAGGAGAAACAAACAATAGACACTATGACGAGAAACAAACATACAGGCTAGACAGAGAAAGAAGGCACAATACAGCTAGCTCTCATATACATTACATATACATAAACACATTTATGTGAGCCATTAAGAAGGGCATGGCACTACCTGCCATGAATGTTTTTGTATCAGAATCTCCTTCATTAGGGAGCGTATGACTTTTTGTATAGATCTATACTGGATTGACTATACTACACCTTGTTGCTCGCTACAGTGGGACTTGCAAGTCTACGGGTGCCAAACGTCATTTTTACAGCATCTTACATTGTTGTTTTACTATTGAGTTGGTAGCAAGATACAGGCTGATCACATGTTACCTTAAAAATTACAATTGCTTAAGGTACTTAGTACAACAGTAGTTACTTAATACTACACTATAGTACTATAATATTTCCCCATTGTATTCACTTCGTGATCATGCACATGATGCACGGTGATGTATAAACTATATTTTTGGTTAATGATAGTCGGAGTTGGGAAAATACACACTCCTACATGAGACACACACACAGATAGTAGATGCCTTGGTAGAAAGCTACTTTTAGTAGAAAACATAGGGTTTTCTAGGAGAGTTCAAACAAATACAAACAATACAAAACTTAACAGAACTTACATTACAAAACATCTTACAAATGATTTCATACAAACTCAGACACTAATATACTTATGATCTCACCAGCATCAAGCTGATACTCGCTTTCAAAATAACTTGTATTCTCAGGTCACCACTAGACAGGTACAGGTGCCGGACTTTTGAGAAGATGGAGTTCGTTCATGACTCATCTTTTATATTGATATGTATATTTTTGGTGCCTATAACCTTGACAGAACACACATGTATGAAATTATATTATTAATGCAATGGATGATGTTGTTGCTTGTTTACTACTATTCATTGTTGTGATACTATACATGACCTCCTCCACCCCAGAACGTTTCCGCCGTTCACCGGTTTTGGGGTAGTGACAGAATTGTTCCCAAGGTATGATTGTCTCGATTGGGAGGAGTAGGGTTAGTAAGGGTAGGGGTTGATCCCGCTTGATTCCTTTTAGTAAGCCTTTGAGTCGAACTACCTCCTTTTTCATTCCCGAACTTTCGTTTCTTGTTCTTAGGTTTAGGTTTTTGATTGCATGGGTGAGTTGTCCTTCGTTGGTTTCCTTGGTTGTTGCTATGGTTAAAATTACCAACACTTCTACCAACTTCTTTTGTGTCGTTGGTATTGAAGTATGCCATGATGGATGCCACAACAGCTGTTACAGTGGCTTGGAAGTAGCGGAGTCTATTCGTAGGACCGGTGCATAGTCGGGGTACTGGTTGTATTCATGAGAGTACATGACTCTGTTTCACATGAAAGGTGAGCTCGTAAGTACTCGTAGTTAGTTTCAAGTAAGTTTACTTGTATAATCTTAACATACTGGTGTTAATTGTGTCAACCTACATCCCCATGATGTAGTTATCATAGAGAGTGGAAACATGTATTGCCTGACATAAAGTCTGTCAAAATAGCACATAGCTAGCAATTATGTTTAATGGATTTGGTTGTATGGACTCTTGGAGGATGTACTCCTCTTAGTTTACTACTACTAGTTGCGATTAAGGGAATTATGGACCTAAGGAGAGTAGTGTGGTGATCCTCTTTTACCGACGTGGCGCATAGAGTGCTTGGCCATTTCACTTATATTTGAGTGCCCTTTTTGTGTTCCATACACTACTAAGGCTGTCCTAGCCTTGATTGCTATGAGTTGTGGTCTCTAACTGGCCCTTTCCTCTTTTAAAGGGTGTATATGGTCTGCATAGTTTTCTGGTCCTACTTGTGGGTTTCGTAAGGCATTTGGAATGGTGTTCTTGTTACTTGTGGGGGATCGGATTTACAATGTTGCACACCGGGATTTGCTTATGGTCTCCATTACTCCAATACGGAGAGTTGGAAACTGGGAGTCAATTCGGGTTACTTGTGGTCTAGATAGAGGTGATGCCTGATTCGTAAGGGTATTGGCTATCGGAGTTCGGTACACATCGATTGTGGATCGGATTGTCTTTTGTGGAGATACACCCTAAATTAGATAGGAGCCAATTTCTCAACTTGTTTCTGTGTGGGTATCGTTTTGTTTCTAGGTATGTCTATTCCAGGAGTACCAATATGGAGTGTTTATGTATCTGGGAAGAGAAAGGTGAAAGGGTCTCTGATCTACTATCAATTGGGTAGAGCTTCGCCAAGGGTTTCCTTGGCGCTTTTATCCTTGTTGGGTTCTAAGTCGGGGTCCTCCCTTTCATACTTTATCTCTGGGTATCCCTTAGGATCCACTTTCGGGTTTTTCCTTATGGGCTTCTTTTGGTCTTTCTTTGCCCCATCTGCAAATCAACGCAACAGGGTAGTAAAAGTCTTGGTGGGGAATTTCAACTACGTCGTTGGTGCAAGAGTCGCAGTACGAGACATACGGGGATAGTTTAGGTGTGGGAGGGGTTTATAGTACCCTAAAATACTCCTATAGTATTTTAAACTTGATGTTCGATTCTACATTCTCTTGTGTGCATAGTTGGTAGGTTTTAGGTTTGTTGCTACACCACCATCACTCCCAAGCACATGTTGGTCATATCTCAAATAAATATAGTTGATCAGACTATATTTATCCCAAATATGATTACATAACTGCCCAGGTTTGACTGTAGTGTTCAACCTTTAGTTACTTTTGGTTTCTTCTCGTTATGATACCGGGTTAGTAATTATATATACTTTTATAAAATACTTATCTTTTTAAAATATACTTTTAGGTAGAGTGTGTTTTAGTCCCATTGTATTTATAGTTGTATATCTCGTATGGCTATATATACCAGTTCACTATAAACAATGATTTGATACAAATCTGTCACACCCCCGGACCAGACGGCGGAAACGTCTAAAGGCATGTGACTTCATTGTACATTATCATAACAATTGAATATAATTGAAATAGAGAAATCCAAACTTCATACATTGAGCTATCAAACTTACATTTTTTTACCTATAGTATTTGTTCTTTGAGTTACACAAAAGATACATAGGTAGAAAATTTCAAACTACAGCTGAATAGACCTGCATCTACATCCCTTGTTACCTGCTTACTAGATCCCTGAGAATACAAGTCGTTTTGAAAAGCGTCAACTAAAAATTTGGTGAGTTCAAAAGTGTTTTTGTATAAAATAGTTTTACACTTGTTTAGAATCGTTTTTATAGTAGTTTCAGAAAATCCGATATTTTCTATAAAATCGTTTGAAGCTTGCTTTGAAAATCATGGGTATATGTGTGCATGTCAATACTTTGGTTCATCCTTATAAGGAGTGATCTTTGAAAAGTAGTATAGTTTGTAAAGGCGAGTTGTTTTCGAGAATAGTTCATTTCAATAGTAATAACCAATCGTTTCTAGAAAATCTGCTATTTTCAAATAGAGAATAACGTTGTAAATCTTGTTTTTCTTATCGCGTATAATTGAGTGTGCGCGTTCTAGTTTATCATTACCAAAATCGTATAAAATTGTTTTCTTCAGAAAGTCCTATATATTTTGTTATAAAATATTCGTAAGTTCTATTTCTGTGAAAACTTGCATATGTGTGTGTGTGTTAGTTTATCATTTTCATAATGGTATACAAACATTCTCCATAAAGTCCTACATTTTCTGATTTGTAAAATAGCAGTAATAAGACTCTAATACTTGTTAGGTGAAAGAAATCAATCATGGCGATTGTGGACATTCTACATAATGAACAAGGACAGTCAACACAACAAATACGGACCATCACTACCATGCGTAGGACAGTCAACACAATGTGCCAAATTTTATTTATGAGGTTTTCCTTACATAAATTTCATGTTAATATAACATATTCTAGTGAGTCCTTATAACCATAGTAATCATGACGGAAGCCTGTTTTGGCGTTTCTCAGGCGCCCTCGGTTTGATAAAGACATTTCTCACCCTAGACTGGCCGATCTAGCTGTAGCGAACAACGAAGGTGCGGGGTGTCAACCCCGTATAGATCTGTACACAGATTCTTGCTCTCCCTCTAGGAGACTCTGGCTATAACTCCTTATAGGACTTTAGATGTACACTAATATTTTTTATATTTAGGTACTTTTGAGATTTGCCTGACTAGAATATTGACAACCTTTCGAGCAATCATTCGGGATTCATTATTTGTTAGATAAATAATGATATTAGTGCTCATTGAATAGAAATATCGTTCTCGTTCCATATCGTTATTTGTACTTGTTAATTGGGTACTTCATGTTCGTTCCATTTCGTTTATTGAAGAATAGGCTATTTTGAACTCTTGTCAAAATGACCCTACGTTATTGGAACTGGTAAATATGGTCTTTCCTTTATATGAATTGTCGGCTCAGACCCATATTAGTCAAAAGAAAAGTGTCAAGATATAATTTGTGTAAATGTATGACTGCAGTTTATGACACGCATTTTCTGTTTTATGACATATAAAATATTACTTATGTTCCTAAGGGTTTTACGACAGCAGTTTATGACATGCAAATATTTTTGTCATGAAAACTCTATTTTCGTATATTGTTCTTGATAAAATTATTTATAATAAATATTTGTAAACAATATCAACGGGAAATCTCCAGAAAAGTCCTAAAATTTTAGTCCAATTTATGAAAATGTCCCAAACTAAATTTTATTTACAAAAAAGCAAAGACTACCGGTTAAAACTTCGAAAAAACCCTTTTCAATCGGTTTCGCAGATTTTTCCGGTATTATGTCCTTTTTCGTTAGTTTGCTCAAAATATTAGGACTTGTCCAAAAATTTCCTAATAACCAAAATATTAGGACTTTTTTGAAAATTACCATGAAATTAATGGATATTGTTATTAACAAATCATTTATAAACATAAAAAATATTTTTATTTAAAAAAAAGAAATACATTTGTTGCTAATTTCTAGGAATAAATTGGTGGTCTAACTACTATATTGCTTCCTGACCACTCAAACTCTCTACATTTTTCCTATGCATTGTTGTGGGTATAATGGTGAGATGAACTTAGTTAGCATTCCTCTAATATGGGTGTTCCTCTTATGTTGTTTAATATAACTACCAACCAACATTCATACCTTACACATAACAACCATCGGCTAACACAAATTTATAAAATGTGAAAAGTGAACCGTGAATGATAATTTATATGGAAACAAGTGACTGGTTATTATAATTTAAATTTTCATTCAAAGTTTACTTTTCACTCTCGATAGATGTGTGTAATTTTATGGTTGTTACCGGGTAATGTTCGGAGGTTACGTGGTAGTTAGGTTAAAGAACATAATGAAAGATCTATATGTTCGTGTAATGATATTTTCTAATAACACGTGATCAAATAGCATCATGCTTAATAGCAAGTAGACACTTATTGATTGTGTATTAATAAATATTATCAACTCTTGTATTGGTCACACCTACCAGAGTACTTCTCACTATGACACTCACAACAATACATAGGAAGAACATAGAGACTTGGAAGTGGTCAACAAACAATAGAGAAGTACATAGTCAACCATTCTATTCCTAGAAATTAGCAACAAATGTATTTTCTTTGTTTATAATAAAAAAAATTATGTTTATAAATGATTTGTTAATAATAATATCCAATACTTCCATAGTAATTCTCAAAAAAGTCCCAATATTTTGGTTATCACGTAATTTTCAGAAAAGTCCTAATATTTTAAGCAAACTAACGAAAAAGGACAAAATATCGGATAAATCTACGAAACCGACCAAAAAGGGTTTTTGAAGTTTTAGCCGGTATTCTGTGCTTTTCTGTAAACAAAAATTAGTTCGGGACTTTTTCATAAATTAGACTAAAATTTTAGGACTTTTCTGGAGATTTCCCTAATATCAACTAGTTAGTTAATCTGGTAAAAAGTCATGAGCATGAAATAATATTCCAAGATAACCTTGACCAACAGTGATTCCAAAATATTATTATTTCCATAATTTAATCACTTCCTAAAATATTTTATCTAACAACTTGTTTAAGTAAAGCTTGAAGCAATTCCTTATAGTTATTGTTATAAAAATTCATGACTTATACTTAGTATATACTAGTTCTTGTTTCCAAACATGTTTTGTGAGATATAATCCAAACTCTTGAGACTTACCAAAATCTCGAGTTTTTGGACTACTTATAAGGGAGTTCCTACTTAAGCACATGTAAGAAGGCATGCATACACAGTAAACAAATAGATCACGATTTACACAAGACTTTGACTTGTACTCTCCCTTAAAAATAATAAAAACTTAGAAAAAGTGGGGTATGAAGCTTACCTTGGTTAACTTGCTGGGTGATTTGAAGAGATGAGGAAGAGTTTCCAAGTTCCAACACTTGGGGGTTTCTTTGAACTTAGAAATATCCTAAGAATAATTTTTGTGTAAATATAATGAAGCCTTAGGAATATTGTGAAGAATCACTAGTCAAGGAAGATGAACACTTACAAAAAAAAATCTAGGAATTTTCCTTGAAGGGATGAGACTTGGAGGTTGAAGAAGTTGATAGCATTCTTAGAAGTTCGCTGGAGAATTAAATGAGAAGTAGGGAAAAGGAAGAAGAGGAGTTCATGTATTCTAAAAGAAGGGATAAGGGTGATATGACACTAGCTTGGAGGACTGGTGTACAATGCTTAGTTATCCATGGATATTTTATGTTTAACTGCAATTTGTATAGGAAATGTAGGATTCACTTCACATCACAAAGTCAAACTCTTTAGCTTCTTAGAATTCCTTAAAAAAAATCTTGATCATTATTTTATATAATTATGTTTAAAATAATTAATTTTGACATAAAAATGTGGGTTTAAGGATCTAAGATATGAAAAATATGAGTTCGGTATGATTCCCAACATCAAAATGCCTTAAAATGATAAAAAGGTTCGAAAATGACAAAAATCCGGAGTCAAAAGGTGAAATCCGGAGCCACAGCATGAATTCCGAAGTTGTAACTCAAATTTCGGAAGGGAGGGTTAAGTCTGCGAGGGTCCGATGTGGGTAGCAAGGGGGTTACTAACTTCCGGTTCAGAGGCGCTGGGCGAGGTCCGGAGTGTTCTTCTCGGATCCGAGGTCAGGAGCGCAACTGTCCGGTTCAGCTTGGAGGTCTAAACCCCTTCACATATTCCGGAGTCAGAGGTAAGTTCTGAAGCGGGAGGAAGGTCCGGACTAAGAAAGATCCAACGTGAGGTCCTTCTTGGTTCGTTAGAAGGTATTCCGGACCAAGAGGCTTCCGGACCAAGGGTTTCCTCTTCCAGTTTTGAGTTTTTTCGACCGAGGAAGGTACTTAGAGAGATTTGAGAGAGTTTTGAGATACGTGGAGAGATTTAAGAGAGATTTCACATTCTTTGAGAGATTTGGTAGAGATTCGATATACTTGGAGAGATTTGATATACTTGGAGAGATTCCACATACTTGGACAGATTTGGAAGAGATTCGAATTAGAGAGATTTCACATACTTGGAGAGATTTGGGAGAGATTTCACATACTTGGAGAGATTTAGGAGTGATTTCACATACCTGGAGAGATTTGGAAATACTTGGAGAGATTTAGGAGTGATTTCACATACTTAGAGAGATTTGGGAGAGATTCGATATACTTGGAGAGATTTCACATGCTTGGAGAGATTTAGGAGAGATTCGATATACTTGGAGAGATTTCACATACTTGGAGAGATTTTGGAGAGATTTTACATACTTGGAGAGATTTAGGAGAGATTTCACATACTTGGAGAGATTTAGGAGGGATTCGATATACTTGGAGAGATTTAGGAGTGATTTGCATTCTAACACTAAATGGTTCATTAAGAACTCATATTGTACACTTGGATGTGTTAGCACAAGTCTCACAATAGTCGTAGCTTACCTGAGGACGGAATTTCTTAGCCGAAAATGCTAATTGTGACAAAACATTACTTGACAAACAAATATTCAAGAGTTAGTGCGGTTTCTTATCAAGACAAACACTTCACACAATTGGTCTTAGTTGGTCTTTGTTTTATCCAAAACATCAAAAATTTACCAATTTCAAATGTACATGGGTTGAAAACATTTTACTCTACATTTTCTGATATGTCACTCAATATACAATCTTGGAGGATGACTCTAAGATTTGATACTGGAACAAAGTATGATTCATCTTATTTGATTTAACCATTTCAACAATTCATGATTCCTCTTCTTAGCCAAACAAATGCACTAAGGCGTTCTTAGAGGATCAAATTGTGATATGGTTTTCATAATCATTAAGATGATCATAAAACATGATACTCAAGTACTCTCCCATCTTTTTAGATTGGAAAAACTTTTATCTTTCTGCCGATTTTGATTATTCTTATTCCTTCTGCTATATATTCAGACTTTTCAATGACTCAGAATTATACTTAATCTTGTAAGCATAACCATATTTACTAACTTTAGTAAACCATAACGAACAATCTTATTGTTCTTTGTGGTGGACCTGACCAGCACACAACTAAGTGCACCCGATCCCCTAGTCCTTCACTTGACCTACATATACATGTGAACAAAAAATTAGTCTTAATTTCCCAAAGATGAAGGTTCTCATTCATCATGCAATACAAGTTGCATGATTCCAAGTTTCTATCAAACTGAAACTTAGGTGATGAGAATCTTTCCTTATTTGGTAAATTTAGACACTACCACAAACCAAAGAATCAAATCCATATTGCTAAAATAGAAACATACAAACATCAATTTTCACAAATGTCATTGCAACGAAATATAAATAAGATAAAAAGTCCAAATTTTATTTATTTATAAAAGGTGTAGAGATTTTTTTTCTCCTTACAATGTAATTACACATGCAAACTATGCTATTGCAAATTTCTAAGCAATCTATCATAACTCATAAGCAGTAGCTCACAAATCCAATCATCGAACCAGACGATCAAAATCCATCTTTTCACAATTAGATTTAGCTCACTCTTCTTCCTTTCTTTTCTTTGACCTTACAAAACATCAAAATGTGATCCTGTCACTCATGTATTAAAAATCTCCAAATAGAAACTTAATAGAGTTAGATAGTGAACTTATCTAAAGCAGAGTCAAACTTTTTGACTTTATTTTTTTTATTCTTAATAAAAAATGAAAATAATATATAAAAAAGAAACGTAAAATAAAAAAGTCTAAATTGCAAGTAAAAACATGCGTACAAAAAATTAAAAGGGTCAAAAAGTATTTTTCATTGGCAAAAGGACCGGGCGGACAATAAAATCAAAACACAATAACTAAATGCATACGAGTTTAATAGTTTTCGTGATTATGTATGTTTTAGGAAACCATAGGAACCAATTGCGTAATTTTATCAAAACTATAAATAAAAACTAGAACCGAAAAAAAAAAACGATCTAACCTGCAAACCAAAAATTAACAACCTAGATTGAGATTTTCAATTTATTTAGTCTAAATTCATCAACCAATTTAACTAAGTGGGTTAGGTTGGATAAAAAATATCAACTTGGTTTTAACCCGTTAACATATTTAAATTTAATATGTATTTAATATTATACTTAAATAATAATATTTAATATTATAATTATAATATTGTACTATTATTTTTCATTTAAAAAGATGCAACCGTAATTCTCATTAGTTGCAACAATCCTACATACTTCTGAACAAACTCCTCTCACCATTGGTCAATCCTAAATTGTTGAGCTTGAATTACATAAATGGGTTTGCTTAAATTGGGTTGGGTTTGGTTGATATGTTCGAATCATTTAATAAACCCAATCAAGTAGCTCTAGTAAAACCTAAAAACTGTCAAACACTCGCTTTGTCTATAGATTCCTGCAACTAAACCCTAGTTGTATCGCAAATTCTGATCCGAATGATGTCGCTTACAGCGAGAGTCGATGAGTTGGAATCGAGAATGAAATTAGTGCAAACGGAAATCGGCAATGTTCAATCAGAAATTGGATCGATGAAAGAAGATATGCAGAAGATGATGAAGCTATTCGAACTATTCATCAGAAACGTGGGTAATGATCGTGAGATGAATCGTTTTACTGCAATTAAAGAAAGAAAACTGGATTTACCTACTTTCGACGGAAATGATCCGGAAGATTGGATCCTTAGAGCAGAACATCACTTTGATCTCAATCATCTAACAAATGAAGAACGTCTGGAAGCAGCGGCGATAGCATTTGAAGGCGACGCGATTAGATGGTTTCAATGGGAGAGTAAGCGAAGTCCGATGATTGAATGGGAAGACATGAAACTCAAATTGTTGAAGCATTTCGGAATCACGGGATCTGGTTCACTCTTTGAGAAATTTCTCGAAGTGAAACAGGAGGGCAGTGTCGCTGATTATCGAAGGAAATTTGTGAATTTAGCTGCACCTTTAGATGATATATCTGAAGAGATGTTCTTGGGTAAGTTTATGAGTGGTTTACAACCGATGATCAGATCTGAACTGAGGCTTTTTTCACCGGAAAACGTGTCTGATGCTATGGATATTGCAAGTAGAATTGAAAAGAAGAATAAATCCCTCAAAAGTGCTGGAATTTGGTTCGATAATCAGGAAGAAGTTGATCAAGGGGTTCTTGCTTATCTCCGGTTTCCTCCAAATTAGTAAGTTTTAATTGCATTGAAACACAAATTAGTTTCACTTGAATTGGATCTTCATGTAGTTTATCTTGGATGTAATTTGTTTTTTTTTTTTTTGGTAGTGGTAGAGAAGTGGGCATACATATAAATGAACTTGAAGAGAGGCTGAATCTTTCTCATGACAAAATCATGTAAGCTCTTCTCTTTCAATCTCTCAAAAACATATATAAAAATGTGAAATTTTTATTTGTTAAGAGGCAAATGGAAGAAATAAAATCACACTTTCATTTATTTGTTTATTATATTGGTTTACAACAGGGAATCAATAAGAAGACTTGAAGATGAACGCAAGATATATTCATCAATTGATGACTTCCACTACAAAGCAATAAGCATGAATTGATGATACAAAACAACTAATTTTAGATGATATTATACTAATTTTAGGAGAATGAATCTTGATCCTTTTTAGGTTTTCTTATCTGCTTAAATCGTCATCTTCAAATTTAGCTTATTTGTATAGTATTTGAAGAATGGGTGTTTTATTACTGAATTAGTGCTCATATGTGTTAGCAAATTGTGTTTATGTTCAATGTTTGTGCAATTACTTTCTCTACAAAAAGCACATCTTATATATCAGAAATTCAGCATTTTGTGTAATTAACGGAAAAATTAATTGATATATAGGGATGACTGTAGCTTATACTGCTCCAACAAGACATGAATACCTAAAAATGATTTTGCAAAATAATTAAAAAAAAAAAACAAAAAACTTTGCAAGAGTTGAGAGGTATTGTGAAAACTTAAACAAACACTAAAATTTTGGTTTTGTTTTAATACACTACTATTAAATTTTAGGTTTATGACTTGGGAGAGTAACTATATATTTGAGGAAAAGGATAATGACTTAAAGGGTAACATAATTTTTTATTTGTACATATTTTGTCACTGAGTTTTATTTTCGTTTTTTTTTTCATTTATATTTACCTTTTTAACTTGTTTAACCGTATATATTTATTCCTTATGACCAACTACTCCAAATAAGCCGGAAAAATGACTTAAAAAAGTAATATATTTTTCATTTTTTACACATTTAGTTTTTAATATTTTTTACACACACACAAATATATATATATATATATATATATATATATATATATATATATATATATATATATATATATATATACATACTAGCCGTTTACCCACGCAAAGCGATGGGTACGGATTAACAAAATGACATAAAAAATTTGTTAAACAAAATGACGAACGTATAGATATTTTTTATACCTAGGCTAGGATTAAACGTAAGATCTATGTAGTTATCGCGGTCGAAAACCAAATAGCGGTCAAGGTCCGCTATTTGAAATAGCGGTTTTCACGATGCTTTAGCGGTGATATAGCGTATATATATATATATATATATATATATATATATATATATATATATATATATATATATATATATATATATATATATATATATATATATATATATATATATATATATATATATATATATATCTTTTAGTTAATGTTTAATTAATCTTTATTCTTTACTTAATATTTATTAATCGATTACACGTACCATCGTAAATCGTGATAGTTAAAGTTATTAAGTTTAATCTTTAATCCTTAATTAGTTTATTAGTATTATTCAAAAATAGGCAGCATAAAGAAAAAAAAGTCAAAAGATAAGTAAGAGATAAGTGATACTAGGAGAGGGTGTGGTTTACCTACATGAGATCATTAGGTAAACAAAAAAAAAAAAAAAAAAAAAAAAAAAAAAAAAAAAAAAAAAAAAAAAACGGATGAATTTTTTATGATACATTTAATTAGGTTACGATAAAAACATTGTATTGGGCTTACTTTGGGCCATATTGTGAAAGAAATAGAAGATCTAGAAAATAGCGGCGCTAAACTAATACAGCGCTATTCAAAAAGCGGTGATATAGCGGCAAATATCGGCGCTAAAAGCGGAACCGCGATTTTACACCGCTAAATTGAAATTGCGTTTCTTGTATGTCCGCTAACCGCTATAGCACCGCTATTAACTGCATAGCGTAAGATACTTTTGGTTTATTCGATTTTAATAGAAAGAAAAACCAAAGGAGGAGGTAGCGAACATGAGAGAGAACCACGGTTTTGCGGTCAATGACAAGACATTAATGATAGACGAATGCTAGATCAATGCGCATCTTCCAGTTTATATGAAATGTTTTATAAGGTGTAAATCGTATTAGACCGATTCAAATGGATATGAAGAACATTTGGTCAAACTTTGACCCATTCAAAATCTTATCATCATCTTATTTGACTTTTTCATTAATATTGACATATTCAGTATTTAGCGATTCAATTGGATATGAGGAACACTTGGTTAAAGTTTGACCCATTCAAAAATCTTATCATCATCATTTTATTTGATTTTTTCATAAATGTTGACCGGATAACATTTAGTATTTACCGATTCAATTGGATATGAGGAACACTTGGTCAAACTTTGACCCGTTCAAAATCTTATCATCATCTTATTTGACTTTTTCGTAAATGTTGACCGATAAGATTCGGTATTCTTTTAATGCATAAAGTCGTTGTTCATGATGCACTAATGATTTGTACCTCTTAATTTTCAGCCTTTGACCAAATTTACATAATAAGTAATATATATATATATATATATATATATATATATATATATATATATATATATATATATATATATATATATATTCCAAAATAAATCATTGTTTTTTTTTGTACATATTTGGTTTTTTAAGGTTTTTCTCATAGACATACTATGCGAGACAATCATTAATAAGGTATTTGGGGTTGTTTATGCTTATGGTCACTACGACATCGATTGCTTGGTTGTTTATAATTCTTATGGTCTGGTTTAGGTCTTGTGTTATATACGTCGTAACATCTTCATACGATCACGAATTTTAACGATCTTTGTATTTACACATTTGTATTTGAGCCTACTACAATTTTGTTTAGATTATTCCCGTTAAAAAACAATATATTTTCAATTACGATTTTATAAAAAAAAAAAAGTTCGTACTTATATTTATAAGGAACGCATGAATATAAAGATCGTAAGTAAAAATATATTATTTTTTAACGAAACTAATCTATATGAAAGTTTTAGTATACTCAAATACAAACATGTAGATATAAAGATCGTTAAAATTTGTGATCGTTTGATGAAGTTTTGATGTTCAAAATACAAGAGCTAAATCAAACCACAAAAACTAAGCAACCAAGTAGCCGAGGCAGAGGTGGCCATAAGCATGAACATCTTCGAACACCTTATTAATGATTGTCCCGCGTAGAATGTTATGAGAAAAACCTAAAAAAAGAAAATATGTCATAACTATTGAATGTATACAAAAATAACAATGATTTATTTTGCAACAAAAAATTATTAGGGACTAAATGTGAAAAAAATTATTAAGGACTAAATGTGTACAAAATAAATAATATATTACCTTTTAGTTCATTATTTCTGGCTTACCTGAAGTAGCCAGTCGTAAGGATTAAATATATACAGTTCAACAAGTTGAAAGGTAAATGCGGTATCCGATGTTGCCCTCCTCCCTTGAGGTCGAGGGTTCAAGTCCCGCAAGGGACATAGGTGGAGAATTGGGAGTAGTATAGGAGTAGAATAGATTTGCCGTTCCAAAAAAAATGCAGACGAAAAAAAAATTCATTGAATAGATGTATACAAACTGAAAAATATATTACTCTTTCAAGTCATTATCCATTTAGTAAATTACGTGAATTGTCCCATGTGCAAGTGCCAAAAGGCACGTTCAATCTTTATTTTCAAAAATAAACTTGGACCGTCCCTTGTTAGTTTAAAACTTACACATTCCATCCCTCCAAACATAAAAAAATCATTTTGTGCTTATTTATTTCTTTTCTTATTATTTGTTATTTATGAACTTGTTTATTATAAAAAAAAATTAGTATTGCTTTTTAAAAAAAATAGGCAACATGTTCATAACTGTCTCTCTCCCTCCTTCTTCCTATCCACGATCACCACCCACGCCTATAGACTTCAATAATCGGGCAACTCCGAGATATCTCCGATCACCGCCGCCGTCTCTTTTTTTCTCACTCACTCCCTAGCTCCTTCTACCTTCATCTCCCTTTGTCTCACCCACCCCTGATGTCAGCGAAAGCTCCATTATCCCCAAGTTCACCTTTATCAGCATCACCATCATCACTATAATCTTTGACCCTTAAAACTTGCACCAATATTTGATAATAACCACCTTATTTTCCACAAATTACCCACCCACACGAAGAATCCATCGAAACAAAATCAAACCCAACCAAAGCTGAAACTCAAAATAATAATCGATCGGGACATTTATGGTGGTGATTTTTCCAGATTGTCTTGTACCAAGCCCTAATTGTGTCTGGTATACAACATATTTCATTATGATGTGTTGTGTACCATGAGAAACCCACCTTAAGTCCTATGAAATACTATGCATGTCAATCGCAATTTCTCGCTCTACCTAACTATCATTAAAAGGGTAAGCATAAGGGGTAGATTAATCAGTTTCTGTTTTGTTCAACAAATTGATAATCGACGGGGAAAAAATGTGAAAGTTTCTGCAAAACAAAAATTAACTTGGACAATTGTTTTACCTCCTCTTTTAACCAATGACTAAAAGCTTCACTGTGATCTTTCTCCAGCAAAGCTTGTCTTTTCATGGGGTATTTTTTCTGGTGTATCTTGTGTCGCCTATGTGTACATTGATGAACAAATTGATGATCGACGGGGAAAATTGTGAAAGTTTCTCCAAAACAAAAATTAACTTGGATAATTATTTTACCTCCTCTTTTAACCAATGACTAAAACCTTCACTATGATCTTTCTCCAACAAAGCTTGTCTTTTCATGGGGTATTTCTTTAGGTGTATCTTGTGTCGCCTATTATGTGTACATTGATGAACAATAAAGTTAGACTATTTTTACTTTTTACTTAATATGGACAAAATCAGTAAATGGGTTAAGGCAAAAGTCCTGGCTAGATCATGAAGACCCCAACATACTTTATACATGAATGTGTGTATATATATATATATATATATATATATATATATATATATATATATATATATATATATATATATATATATATAGACACACACATCATTGTGTTAATTTATTCTATAGCTATCCATATATTTTATATATGAGGTTAATTTATTATACAATTTTCCAGACTAAGTGTTAATTAATGAAATACTTTTTGCCAATGTGGGACTAGCCCACTTGGTAGAGGCTTTGCCTCATAGATTGGAGGTCTCGAGTTATATTCCAAGCATTGACGGTTTCGTGGTCTTAACTGCTTTCGTGTACTAACTGCTAACCTCTAACCCCGTCGTACAAAAAAATGAAATACTTTCACATTTATCCATATTAAGTGATAAATTTAATAATGTATTAATGAATTAATCTCTTAATTTGGATTGTATAAATAAATGAACAACTAATCAAACAAATTATATATATATATATATATATATATATATATATATATATATATATATATATATATATATAATATACTTACTCGATATACGGATACAGTTCAAGTGCATTTTGTAGTACAAAGAAATATGCTTTGCGAAGAGTTGTGGACAAACTTCAAATGGATATGCAACTGGTGTGTCATTATCTATTGTGCTATGCTTATCATGTGGAATACCAACAACATGTATGCTTTTGTGGTATTCACTTAAGAACTCAATTGTCTCCTCTGCGACATTCTCTTCAGCAATGCATCCTTCCACTTTGTTTTTGTTCCGGACATAACCTTTTATTACCTTCATGTATCTTTCAAATAGATACTTCCATCGGAAGCATACTAGACCACATATTCTTACTTCCCTAGTAAGGTTAACAACTAAGTGAACCGTAAAATCAAAAAAAAAAAAAAATTGGAGGAAAGTGTTTCTCTAGCAAGCACAATGTCACACGTAGATCTGCTTCCAAGTCATCGAGCTCTACCACTATTATTTCTTTGCGAGAAATATAATTGAAAAAAAAACATAATATGACAATAAAAAGACTATATGATCAATGATCAATGATTTTGAAGGATTGTTAGGGTGATATGATGGTCATAAAACGGGAAGAACAAAAAAATTTAAACTATATATATATATATATATATATATATATATATATATATATATATATATATATATATAAGAAAGGTAAAAGAATAATAATCTAAGTATTCTACTTAATGGTCAGAGAAAGGAAAAAAGAAAGGAATTAGGTGTAGAACACATTTAGAGAAAATAAAATTCCTTCTAGATATATCCCTTGCATGTTGGTTATTAGGAGCATATATTCAATAAGTACTATCTTGAGAGAAAACGATCTTTAACAACATAACCTACAAACATATAGTGTTCAAAATTTTGTAAGGACTTATTTTAAAATGTCAACCAAATCCGAACAAAGCTCACTATACAACACTCTAAGCCAAGTAGTTTCTTTAGATGCTTTCCAAAATAGCCATGTACTCAACTTCCATGGTAGAAGAAAGCAAAGGTAGATTGAAGTGCAACCTTCTAACTCACATCAAGAAGGCTTGAACCTATTGAACCCTAAATCTGAAAGGCTCGGAATCTATGACAGAATCTAGAACTGGAGGTGTCAATTAGCACATATACAAGCTGGGTTTTTTCTTCATCCTAACTTCTAAGATGAAATATGATCGATTAATAAAACTATTTGAGCACCGATGTATCAGGCTATTCATTCAAGAAGAGGTCTTTTGACGTTTAAAACAAGAGATGTCTTTTGCAAGAAGATAATCGTGTGCATATCGTTTTAGGATTGATGGAGGATCTTGTGCAAGAAGTTAATTGAGTTTTTTCTATAGGTGTATAGGGATGGATCAAAGAAGCATCTTTTGACAAATCTCGAATACATGGGTGTAAAAAAAATATGGAGAGGATGCTGATGGTGCAAAAACTTAGGTTGAATGTTTAGGAGAGAGAGAGAGAGAGAGAGAGAGAGAGAGAGAGAGAGAGAGAGAGAGATATGTTGGTCATCTTTTTTTTTAATTAATAAAATATAAAAATATGTATTAAAAATATAAAAATAAAACTAAAAAGGTATTTTAGTATTTTAATTTTATAGGGAACAAAATTAAAAATTAGCCCAAAAAGACCTTAATTAAAAAAATCGAGCTTTTGAACAAGAAAAAGTACAAACACACGGACCATTTTTATAGTTTTGTCTTGGACTTGCATCTTTGACCCATTGAATAAACCATTAAAATAGTTCTACAAAAAACTTAAAACAGTCCAACCCTAGCTCAGTCTATAGATCCCTGCCATTAAACCCTAGTAGTATCACAAGTTCAGATCCCAATGATGTCGCGTACACTGGGTTCAAGAGTCGACGAGTTGGAATCGAGCATGGGAACAATGCAAACGGAAATCGGCAATATTTAATCAGAAATTGGATCGATGAAAGAAGATATGCAGAAGATAATGAAGCAATTGAAAGTATTGGTCAGAAACGTGGGTGTTGATCGTGAGATAAATCACTTTACTGCAAATCAAAAAAGAAAACTAGATTTACCTAGTTTCGACGGAAAAGATCCGGAGGATTGGATCCTTAGAGTAGAACATTACTTTTCTCTCAATCTTCAAACAGATGAAGAACGTATCGAATTAAGCAGCGATGACAGCTTTTGAAGGTGACGCAATTAGATGGTTTCAATGGGAGAATAAGAGAAGTCCGATGATTCAATGGGAAGACATGAAACTGAAATTGTTGAAGCATTTCGGAATCACCGGTCATGGTTCACTCTTTGAAAATTTTCTGGAAGTGAAACAGGAGGGCACTGTTGCTGATTATCGAAGGAAATATGTGAATTTAGCTGCACCTTTAGAAGGTATATCCGAAGAGGTGTTCTTGAGTCAGTTTATGAAAGGATTAAAACCGATTATCAAAGCTGAAACTAGGCTTGTTTCACCTACAAACGTGTCTGATGCAATGGATATTGCAAGTAGAATTGAAGTGAAGAATAAAACCCTCAAAAGTGATGGAAATGGGGTCGATGATCATGAAGAAGTTGATCAAGGGGTTCTTGCCTATCTCCGGTTTCCTCCAAATTAGTAAAGATTAATTGCGTTGAAACACAAAGCTTTTAGTAGGTTGATGGTATATTATAGGATAATGTTATAATTAAATGCAAGAAGCACAACGTATTTTATGTTTGGGATATAATTTGATGATTTTGAAATGTTTTTTTCTTTGTAGTGTTATTGAAAAGGGCATACATGTAAATGAACTTTCACAGAAGCTGAAAATTTCTCATGATAAACTCATGTAAGCCCTCCTCCTCCTCTCTCTATAACTATAAAATGTGAAATTATAATTTGTGAAGAGTAAAACGGAAGAAATACACAATCAGGCTTTCGTTTATTTGTTTATTATATTAGCATGTTGCTATTTCTTACATTTAGCACATTGGAATACGACAGGGAATCAATAACAAGACTTGAAATTGAAGGCAAGATATATTCAACAATCGATGAGTTCCACTACAAACCAACAATTAGCAGTTGATGATACAAAACTCTATATCTCATAATTTTATTAATGGTTTTGCTTGATTGGTAGGAAATTAGAAATGTGATGGATTTATGGTAAAAGATTTAGTACCATTGTTTTATACAGTTAACTTTTTTTTTTTGTTTTTTTCTGCAACCATAACATAACTCAAAAAATTTAGTATCAAGGTTCAAGAAAACCTTTTTTTTTCTTCTGAATATTTGGTTCAACCATATTGGATTTTTTTTGTTTTGTGATCTTTTAGTCTTTTTCGTTTTGTTTTTCAGTTGATAGAAATAGTAATTAAAATCTTTAGTTTATTGAATTTAAATCCATGAAAGAATATGGAATGTTTTGATTTTTAGTAATATGTAATAATGAAAATCATTCTAGAATTTATATTTGACAACCAATTAATTGGAGTTTTACTCATGTTTTGCATTTTATTACTTTTGAAACAAAAACAAAAAAAATCAAATGTTAATAATATTACACTTAGTTGTTAATTTTTTTTTTTAGCATTGAAAGTGATAGTTTTGGTCATTTTTGGCAATAACTTGTTATTTTTGGTTTTATGTTTTGTATAATTAACTTGTATTATCCAATAGTATTTTCTTTCTTAATTAGTTTATTATATTAAATGTTCTATAAGGTCATGATATTTTCTTGTATCAAGTATTTAATTGTAATTATATAACACTATCGTCTTTTATTTATGTAACTACATTTGTAATAATTATATTATCTTTTATATTTTTGACAAAGGACCCTCCTTTTTATCTAGTTTTTTATAACTTAAAAAGAACAAACTAAATGAAAAGACTTTATAAATGTATGTAGTCTTATCAACCCTATGAATATATTTGCCGATAGATAATTAATTTCATTGATGACTTTGATTCGTTATTGTTTAAACTTTTGAATTGCTTAAACTGTTTCATAGTGCAAATTGAAATACAACTCATTGAGACCATCATTAACCTTTTCATTTTGATAAAGAAAAACGAGTTTTTAAACCAAATCTCCTTGGAACATCTTAGGAGTTTTAAAATCACTTCACAACTCATTCTATCAAAGAACACTTACTCGTCATTTGTAAGGTCTTTATAGCATAGTATCATCTGGTCACTTGGAAATTGTCTTATGATATTCGACGTAGCTTTCGTATTCTCTAGTGGGATTAGTTGGACAAGATCACCTAGCCACTAATTGAATATCGATAATATAAAATTTTGAATTGGATAAAACAGGTCTTACAGTCTTCTATATAATGTTTTAAAGAACTATTTCATTTATAATATTTTTGGAATTATGCTTACTACAACAAATATATATTTAAAATATTTCCAATCAAACAAGTACATTAAATACTTTTGTTAGACTAAGGATGAAATGGTATGTACTTATCTAAAAGTATAGAGTTATGGAGCTTATGTAAGATACAAGCTTAACTTATTCTAACATCTACTAATTGCATTTATATAGAATATCCTAAATGATTGCTTAGGATAAATTTTCTATAATCTCACTCATTGTCATTCTAGAAGATATATATTTAAAATGTTATTTTTTTAATACGGTGAAATTTGGAACTTTATGAGCTAATGACCCATATACTAAATGCATCATAGTTTGAGACTAGCAAGTTTTTCAACAGTTTTTAAACTTGTTCAAAAAGTTGATCGAAAACTAATAGAACACATAAAGATGCATTCATGTATGATTATCAAATATGAGTTTGATTAATCTTCCTCGATATAGTATGACTATAAAGAGTAAATGAGTTTTCAAAGGAGAAAACATATATGGATTCAAAATCTTTTTTAGATTTAGTTCGACATCTCAAAGTGAGAATCTTCTTTCTTATAAGAAAATTGCATAATGTGATTTCTTTATAAATCAAGACAACTCTTGTGTTTTTGATAAAGCTAGTGGGAGTACAGTGACATTCCTAGTCTTGCATGTGAATGACACACACACACTAATTCTTGGAAATAAAGATATACAGATAGATCATGTCAAAATTAAAGGATTAAGTTGAACTGCATTAATTTTCAAGGATGTTAAAGAGCTTAAGATATAAGGTTTTGAGAGAGTTTATTTTGTCAATACTACATGACATGATTTTAAGCATGCCTTGGATCCTAGTACAATGGTTGAACTAGTTATTATGACTGGATTCCATATGTTGTTGCATCTGGATTCAAAATACGTGCCATGTAATGCGTGAAGGTGATATATATATTGTATGTATGGAGCAAGAAGAACAAATACAACTAGATTGAAATGATCCTTGATCACTATCGGGGATGTCCTCATTGTGAATGAAGTAAACTTATACGTATAGGATTTCTATGTAGATTTTAATTGCAGTTACACTACAGAGTTAGAAGACAATGTTATTCGGGGAACCACACATTATGATGCTTAAATGATTAGTTCATTTATAACTATAAGTAATCTCAATACGCAAAATTGGTATATAAGTCATTAAGCATTCAAAACATTATGTAGAGTTTTCTCTATAAATGTGATATAAATAAAACCGAAAATGTTAGTATTCACAAAGTTTATACAAATCAAGTTTGTCGAATCTAGTTAACTAAGTTCCTTCATCAGGTAAAGCTTGAAAGTCAAGATGGTACTATAGGACCTTGTTGTTCAAAGTGAATGGATTTCATTGAAATTTATTATTTGGATACTAGAATACTATTTGGATACTGGAATGGTACAAGTAACATATATTGAAATGGATTGATATATTATATATAGTCTTGTCATTTAATAGTCGTTGTGTTCTATATTAGGATGCTAAATCCTTGAATAACATGGTTGTTCTAAATATCCAAAGTCATTCATAGTTGTGGGAGCACCTATGAGGTAAGACTAATATGAATGGATTGGTTAATTTTGAAGGACATGAAAATGCAAGGAGATATGACCAGTTTCATAGGTACAGGATTAAGATAATAAGTATTGTGCATGACCCGTGTCAAAAGCACTTTATGGATCGTAGTCATGAGTGTGTTTTGATAAGAGGTAGTATCTTTGTAATCTTCAACATGAGATATATATTTGGGACATAAGTGTAGGAATTGTTGTGCTTCAACATTGGTTAACATTGTTCTGTAAAAGCCAGTTATAAGATCCATCGTTGGTTATAACATGAATTATATGGTGGGCGTATGTATCCAAGATGGGATTTGTTCATCTTATTCATTGAGAGTTAGAAATCTAAGGCCTTATTAAAGGTAAACAACATAAAAGAAATTCCAACCAATCAAAACAAAGTACTTTTAAAATTTTTCATAACTTTAATATATATATATAACAATGACATCTATTGGAAATGATATATCAGATAATATTGATTATGAAGAGTTCTTGAATAACTTTATTTTCAATAATGCTAAGAGAGCATCATGATATATGTTACTATCTAAGATTTGTATATTGTATTATTGTACTTTTGTTTTGATCATTTTTTTAATGTTTATTTTCTTATAATAGTATTAATGAATTTTGCTTGTATATAAAATTATATTTAGGGACCTATTTTTATTTTTCATAGAGGTGCTTCAAAATCCATGGGACGCCCCTTTTTACAAGCTTTGTTCATGGAGGTGTTGTATAATTTTATAGTATTTTTTCATTTACACATGTTTTTTTTCTACTTTTTTTTTTCTACTTTAATATGATGTTTATTATAGTGGAGATATTTTAATACTACTTTTTCTTGATTTGGTATTTATGTGGCAAAAAAAAACTTACAAGATTTCTTATATAGTTATATTGGATGATTCAAGTGAAACTAGAATATATTAACATAATAGAGTCCATAGGGAAGATAAATAGAGTTGGTGCTTTAATGAAAATCAAACAACTTAAGTAAATTTGTAAGATATATATTTTGTTACGTGTAAAGAACACAGGTGTTACATGAAATTGTATATCTTCAATCGTATATTTGATACAAGAGGTACATGAGTTTAAATACATAGAGAAGTACAACTAATGTGGAGAGAAAAACTCCTACATATCTGCTATGACTATTTGACTGAAATACTAAATCAAAAAGCAATCATCAATAAATATATAACACCCTGTTCTGAAAGTATTCATTTATGGATTTCAGAGGCCAAGGCTAGGGGCGTTTTGGTCTTTCATGGGTTCTAAATTTTATTCGAGAAGTTTTGTTGCTAAGGTGTGTCGCTAGAAGCATAGGGCTTCTCGCCACCTTTTCGTGGATATAAAGTTCGTCGAAAACGGACTTAGGATGTAGAAGTTATAGCATTTTGAAGTTGTTAACATTTATGGTTCCTTAATGGAAAAGTTGGCAAGGCAGTCCCATGTATGCATGAAGTGCACGCGTGTGTTTAGCTGGGTACGCCCAACGTAAGGTTGGGTTACACCCAGCGAACAAAGGGAAATGTTCGCGGGTGCCTTAGGCGTACGCCCGACGTACAGGATGTACGCCCAGCGTACGTCCAGTGTCTAGAAACCCTAATTTTAGGGTGAGCCACTATATAAAGAATATAATGGCTCAAACCCTAGCCTCCTTATCAGCCTCCCTAACCTCAGAGAAACCCTAGAACGCTTCATCCCTTCATTCTTGTGAAATCTTAACCTTGGGAAGCTCATCTTGGTGGTTTTAAGCTTGCCAATGTTGATTTGTTGGTGAATGCATAAAATGACACACACGATTGACTGAGTAGGTAATGTCAAGTCTAGTGACTGTTGCATATTGAAGTGACACCACTACTTGCCTGTATAGCTTTGGATCACAGAACGGATCACCAGCCTTTTGTAGACGACTGTACGGATCAGCAGGTGTAGACATAGGTGAGGCTAATGACATATTACTCCTGTTGAGAATATATGTGACATATGCTTGTTGTGACAAGGTTAGTCCAGACTTCTTTTTGTGAATTTGTAACCCAAGAAAAAAATGCAAGTCTCGAAGGTCCTTAAGTGAGAATATCTGATTCAATTCATTAATAAAGAATTGAACTTCAAGAATATTAGTACCTATGATAATCAAATCGTCCACATAGACTAAAACATAAATTGTAACAGTAGGAGTAATATGAACAAATAGTGAGGTGTTAGCTTGACAAGCGTGAAAACCATGTGAGACTATATAATTTTTGAGCTTTGTAAACCAAGCTCATGGTGCCTGTTTAAGGCTATAAACAACTTTATTCAACCGACATACATGATTAGGGTGATTTGGATCTTCAAATCCCCTAGGTTGTTTCATATACACCACTTCTGATAGATCGCCATTAAGAAAGGCGTTATTGATGTCCAATTGTCGAATGTACCAGCCTTGAGATAGAGCAGTCGAAAGCACCAGTCTAATTGTTGTCGGTTTAATAACAGGACTGAACGTATCAAAATAGTCTACTCCTTCTTCTTGACTGAAACCTTTAGCAACTAGTCGTGCTTTGTATCTGTCAATTGTACAATCCGATCGTTTCTTGACCCTGTATATCCACTTAGAACCAATAATATTGACATTAGTAGGACAAGTAACGAGTGACTAGGTGTTATTTTTCATGAGAGCCTCATAGTATGCTCGCATCGCATCTTGCCAACATTTGTGCCTAATTGCCTTAGAAAAAAGGCGACGTTCAAAGGTAGGGCCATGAGAAAGATCGACATTGAATAACTTGGGTTTGAGAGAGTTTGTGTGTGTACGAGTGACCATCGGGTGTTGACTATTTTCAGCTATTCGGAAAATGGATGTAGTTGGCATAGGTTGGGAGGTATTAGAAGAAGAGATGTGTTATGATAACGGAGTGGCAGGGGGCGGAGGGTTTGTAGAAGGAAAGACTGATGGGCTAGATGGAGTAATATATGGACGAGGGGTGATAGTTGGGCCTGATGGACTGGTTGGATGAATAAAAGGAGTTGAGTTTGGTGGATTAGGAATTTGGGTTGGATTATCAATGACAACCGTATGTGAAGGATCGTGTTGGGATCATGACTTTAGGCTTGATGTTTATTTAAATGTTGATAAGGAAAGAAATCTCCATTAAATATGACATCGAAGTGAAATACATACATACATATATATATATATATATATATATATATATATATATATATATATATATATATGAGAAGTGTGTGGATGAAGGCATATATAACCTTTATAAGAGGTGCTAGAGCCAAGAAAGATACAGGGTTTGGAACGAAAGTCAATTTTATCAGGATTATATGGTCTCAAATATGGATAACAAAGACAGCCAAAAGTTTTTAAAAAATCATAATTGGGTGTCCTGTGGTATAATTATTGATATGGTGAATCAAAATCTTGACTAGGAATGATGGTTCTATTATGTAGATAGGTATTAGTTATAAAAGCATACTCCCAAAAAATTTGAGGAAGTGAGGATTAAGCTAGAAGGGTGAGACCTTTTTCAACAATGACTCGATTTCGACGTTCGATAGCTCCATTTTGTTCTTGAGTATGAGGACAAGAGATACGATGTAAAATACCAAGCTGATGAAGGAACTTAGAAACATTTCGATATTCTCTCCCCCCACCCCAGTCAGTCTGTAAGCTTTTGATATCATATTGAAATTGGGATTTTATCATTGTTCGAAACTGTAAGAAAGTTTCAAAGACTTGAGATTTTTGTGATAGGAAATAAACCCATACAAATTTAGTGCAATCATCAATAAATATGTAACACCCTGTTCTGAAAGTATTCATATATGGATTTCAGAGGCCAAGGCTAGGGGCGTTTTGGTCTTTCATGGCATCTGAGTTTTATTCGAGAAGTTTTGGGCCAAGGTGTGTCGCTAGAAGCGTAGGGCTCCTCACCACCTTTTCGTGGATATAAAGTTCGTCGGAAACGGACTTAGGATGTAAAAGTTACAGCATTTTCAAGTTGTTAACATTTATGGTCCCTTAATGGAAAAGTTGGCAAGTCAGTCCCATGCATGCGTGTGTTTAGCTGGGTACGCCCAGTGTACAAATGGAAATGGTCGCGGGTGCCTTAGGCGTACGCCCAACGTACAGGAAGTACGCCCGACGTACGTCCAGTGCCTAGAAACCCTAATTTTAGGGTGAGCCACTATATAAAGAAAATAATGGCTCAAACCCTAGCCTCCTTATCAATCTCTCCAACCTCAGAGAAAACCTGGAATGCTTCATCCCTTCATTCTTGTGAAATCTTGACCTTGGGAAGCTCATCTTGGTAGTTTTAAGATTGGAAGAGGAAATAAGAAGTTGTCAAGGAGGACCTTGGGAAGTTGGAGCTTATAGATCTGGAATAGCATCATCATTTGGAATTATTTGGAGGTATAAAGTTCATAACTTTACTTAAGAATGCTTAGATCTAGTGTAGTGTGATTTTGGAGCTATTTTGGTCCCAAGAATGGATCTTTGAGATGAAATCTCATTTGTGAGCATAGGGTTGCCATCCTCAGAGCTAAAAGGTTCCCTTAAGCAGTAAAGTTGTCATCTTTGAGGTCTTAATGGGTTCATGCATGAGTTAAGACCATTTCCATGAAAGTAGAACATCATTTTTGGATTTTGAACTTGTTTGGGGCATGCAAAGTCACCAAGTCAGTGACTTTACGGATTAAATCAGTGCCACAATGTCGGCCCATGTATTTTATGAGTAGGAAGACTCGGGGGTTAGCCCTAGGCACTGTATGCTAGTATATGATTTTGGATCAAGGTCTGATGTCGGGCGGGTGCCTGAGGAATGTTTGTATGATAGTTTATACTTGTTGTATGTGTGATACTCGCATGTGCCTGGTAGGGAGGTGAGTGTGGGCGAGGTCCTGTATCTCGTCACTTGCAGAGTACGGACGGGGTTCCGTATCTTATGAGTAGCAGAGCAGGAGCAAGGCCTAATATAGGAGAGAGGTGAGTATGGTCGGGCGCCCGTATCTCACTATCAGCAGGACCATGGACGGGGTTCCATAACTCACCAGTAGTAGGACAGCGGCGGAGCCCAAGGTAGGCGAGGCCTTAGTACTCGAATACAGTAGAGTGTTTTTAGCTTACGTGTTATGATATATGTTATATGTTATATATGTTTAGCGGTCGAGGCCCAGAGGCAGGTGAGGCCTAAGAGAAACAAATCTGTATACCGAGTTGGGCTCGATGCCAGAGCTAGTCCGGTGTCGGGCACGTCTCGATGCGGAGGGCGGGGTCCAGTATGTGGTTATGTAAGTGGTATGTGGTAGATTGGGAACTCACTAAGCTTCGTGCTTACAGTTTTCAGTTTTGGTTTTAGGTACTTCCGGTAGTGGAGGGAAGAGCTCGGGGTGATCGCATGGCACACACACCAAAGGCCTTTCAGCCTGGGATGTTTACTCTGATAAAAGAAAATAATGTTTTAGACATGATACTCTGATGTGATATGTTTTGAATGAATGGTTGACACTTGTGTTTTATTATTAAATTAAAAACGAAGTCTTTTGTCATAATTTTTGGGTCGTTACAAGTTGGTACGAAGCCTTGGTTAGCGGGATCCGGGCACACTCTCGGGTGTGACTGAACTCAAACTGAGGGCATGGTATGAAAATTCTCAAAAGAAAATCATTTTTATAAAAACGCGTTTTGGGAAAAGTAAAAGAGTTTGAAAAGAGAAAAAGGGTGTGGTGAATGCAATCAGCGGAGCTCAAGTAAGTTCTCCCAAACTACCCATACATGTTTATGTTATGATATGATTATGTGATCAGCATGGTAGATGTAGGGCTAAGGATCTAGGAGGATGCGTTATATTCCTGTTATATGTGATTGTGAATTGCATGCTAGTATCGGTTAGACAACGGTAGGATAGCCTGTTTAGGTTATGCCTGATTATATGAGCTTAGGATCGCATGCTTGTGAAGATTCTTGTTGTGTGGATAGAATTGATTAATTATGTTCTGGTTAGATTTCCCTTTTTGTCTGAACGCTACTTTCTTTGTGCTTTGTGGGACTCTGAGTGATGAGAGTTAGCCATTAGGTGAATGCGTCAAGTCACATGTAAATAGGGTTGGATAATCTCAGAGTGCTGGATTTGGGCCTATTGCGCAGCTCTTGTCTGAGTCCAACTGTTGTAGGGAGGAATCCTTTACTCGAAGGTTTATCTGAGCCTCGTCACATATGATGGTATTTAGGTAGTGGATAATTGGCATTAGAAAGATACCTTTAGTAGCTAAGGATTGGTTCCGGGTTGGAGGTTACCCTAGGGCAAGCCTAGGATGAGAGTAGTACTGGGAGCAGTGTTAGTAGCAGTGAAAGGGACTTGGTGTAGTCGAGGCAATTCTTAAGGAAAGTACAGATAGATGTGGAAGATAGTAGGGGCCCATACTACTGAAAGCAGAGGATCTGTACTTGATTCAAGAAGGGCTGAGATAAGACCAGGGAGCTTGTAGTGAATGTGTGAGATCCCTTAGTAGTGATGTGTATTATGGTGGTTGTTATGGCATGTTTTCAGCATGGTGACGCTACGAGGTAGGCCAGTGGGCGAATCAGGCGCAAGTGAGGGATCAGGCTCGGGTTCAGGAGCCGATCAGCTCGGGGAGCAGATGAGGGAGTTTACATCAGTTGAGATTATTCGTAGTATTCTAGACCGGACTCTTGTGATCTTTGGTACGGTCAAGGAGGGAATACTAGAAATTTTGGATGAGAGGCTGGGAGCCTTCCGCACTGAGATGGTAGCCATGATGGGGGCGCGTACACTGACATTCCAAGAGTTCAGGGCTTGTGGAGCTCCGGATTACCATGGGGCTAGGGACCCCATTGCTAGCAGCAGGTGGTTGGTTGATGTCGCCAATGCTTTCTGTATGAGCAGGTGTCCCGAGGGGGACAAGGTCCGACTTGTTGGATTAGTGTCTAAGTCCATAACTATTTTGGTATGTACTTGACCCGATGGTGCATGGTCCTTTTGGGTTGCCTTCACCAAAGCAACTTGATAGGATGAATTATGGAGACAAAGGATTAAATATGATTTATTAATATATTATGAGAATAATATATTAAAGGAGAAATCATATTGTTTAATTAATATTAGTCAAGAATTAATTAGTAATTAGTTTTGTGACTAAAAGAGATTAATTAAACTTAAGGGACTGAAATTGTAATTATAAGATAATTGCAATTGGGCTATGGATTGTCTTATATTAAGGAGTGGACGAATTCTATGGGGAAACCCATTAGAAATCGTCCAAGGCCCTTAAGGAAAGGAGTCCATGGGTTGCTTAGGGTTTAAGCATCCAAATTAGGGTTTCCTTGTTAGATAACCCTAATAGCCTCACTATATATAGAGTCCTTATGCCTCAAAACGTGGACAAGCTTCCTTCTAGGGTTTCCACACGTTTTTGAGAGCCTCCTTCTCTTCTCTTCTTCATCCTTTTGCTCTTGGTGTTTGTGAGCCATTAAAGGAGTGACACAAGTGACTCTAAGCTTTCTAAAGTCAATACAAGAAGGATTTGATATTGTTATTGCTACATAACAATCAAGGTATGATCTAAACCCTAATTATATGTTATATTGATTATCATATGCTAGATCTAGGGTTTATAGTCTTGGATAAATTGCATGTACAATAGAGAAACCTAGATCCAAGCATTAGGGTTTGTATGAGCACATAGGATGTTCTTATGGCTAAAACCCATCAGTGGTATCAGAGCCTTGATTGGTTTCTATTGTATTGATGCCTTGTATATTGAAAAAATTCATTTTTTGTGGTTCTGCATGATGGACTCGGCGAGTCCCACTGTGGACTCGGCGAGTCCATGGGGGTACTCGGCGAGTTCGAGCGTCAGATGGAGCTATTTTCGGGATTTCTTGTTGTTTATCTTTGAGATACTTTCCTCTATCATATTAGATCAATATAAATCCAATTTTATGATATGTATGAGTATATTCTTGATCTAATTAAAGATATTTATCAATTAATAAAATATTTATTTCATTATGTGATAATTGATTAATTATTTTGATTAAATTGGTAAATTGTTTTGCAAGAAATCATTAAATAAATCAAATATGGATAATTATGTGATTAAATGTTAATTTAGATTATTTGTTATTTGATCCTTGTGTTATGAAAAGTTTCAATTTTTCCCTGTAGGTTTTATAGTTTAAATTTAAACTCAAAAGTTTAGTTTTGAAATCTAAATAGTTGAAACCCTAATGTTTTGAAAAGGTTTCAAAGTTTGCCCTCAAGTTTTGGAATTTAAATTTTGATTAAAAGTTTAATTTTGATGTATATTTAAATTCTAAACCCTAAGTTTTTGAAATGTTTCAAAACTTGTCCTCAAGTTTTGGAATTTAAATTTTGATTAAAAGTTTAATCTAGGAATGTTAAATTCTAAAACCCTAGTAGTGTTTTGAAAAGTTCATATCACACCCTTATGGTTTTATTAATTAATTAAAGTGTATAATTAAAAGAGGTTTAATAAATGGGTAAATGACATAAAAAACACTATTTTTACACAGAAATTCGATTTTGACACCGTGTTATTTTTTATGTCAATTTTGACACCGTGTTTTCCAATTCGTTACAATTCTGACCACTTGACCGGTTAACCAGGTTACATGCTGACGTGGCATGATGACGTGTCAGTTTTAATGACGTGGCATACTGACATGATATGCTGACGTGTCAAAATTGATTTTTTTTCCACAAAAAACACTAAGTTTTCACTTTTTTTCGATTTTGACACTAAGTTTAATTTTTTATTTCAATTTTGACACTATGTTTTTTTTGTTCCAATCGAACATCATTTATCAATTTTTGTTCAATTTTGTCTATTTTCCATTTGAAACCGTATAAATATATTTTTTTATTACATTTTAAACCGTATAAACATATTTTTTTTCGTTTAAAAACCACATTTTTATTTAAATACAAGGTGTTTTTTTTTTCTTACATTCAAAGCATTAGTTATATCATGAGAATCAAACTAACCATAAGCTTCTTCAAATAAGATGTAAAAATTTGATGGGTTGCAAACTTGATATCCAAATTTTGATAAACTACACGCCTATAAACCTTCAAACATATTTTAAAGTTGCATATTAATATAAAATATAATTTTTATATAGCTAATACATATTTATACATAAAAATATGGTTTGAGTGTAAAAAAAAATGTATTTATACAAAACTATGGTTTTTAAATGAAAAAAAAAACATATTTATACGGTTTAAATGTATTAAAAAATATTTATACGGTTTCAAATAGAAAATTGTCAACATTGAACAAAATTGGAAAAAATGATATTCGATTTGGAACAAAAAAACATAGTGTCAAAGTTGAAAGAAAAAATTAAACGTAGTGTCAAAATCGAAAAAAAAATGAAAACTTAGTGTTTTTTGTGAGAAAAAAATTCAATTTTGACACGTCAGCATATCATGTCAGCATGCTACGTCATCAAAACTGACACGTCATCATGCCACGTCAGCATGCAACCTGGTTAACCGGTCAAGTGGTCAGAATTGTAACAAATTGGAAAACACAGTGTCAAAATTGACACAAAAAAAAAACACAGTGTCAAAATCGAATTTCTGTGTAAAAAGAGTGTTTTTTGTGTCATTTACCCTTAATAAATCCATAAAAGTTTTGGTTTATATTTAATTGAATTAAAAGTATAATCGTTAAATTTGACCACCTAGTATTTTAAAAGTGTAAAATACACCCTATACTATATATAACATTAAAACTCTAACATTATATATATGTATGAGTAATAGTCAATCTTACCGTTAGTAGGCCTTATTCACGAAGCCGGTCTATAAGGGGTGTTTAAGGAAATTGCCTATAAAATGGCGATTGAATGAGTATCCACTCTTACCCACCGCACTCTTGACTAGTGGAGGGTCGTTAACCGAACGGGTAGGATAGGACAGAAACCTTCCATTATAAGTATAATAAAGTATAAAAGTAACTAAATGCTTTCACAAAATTTCCAATCTTAGTTACTTAATCAAAAGTGAATTGATGCAATTCCATGAAATTACACTTTGTGCCCTTGCGAAGATGTTAGTGGAGCGTGTGTGGTTTACCGGCACACTAAATGGTTCTAAGCAAAGGTAGCAAAGGGTGACTCAATGTTTGTCATAGTTCGGTGGAGCGTGTGTGGTTTACCGGCACATCGAATAGGTGACTGTAACATGTGAGGGCACCATGTAAGTTTGCATGGTTATTCACACCCGCTTTGTGATCCTCGGTATCTCAGTCACAAACAAGAGGGGCATATCGAGATTTAAACATGCCATTGAAATGTTCAATAAATCTCAAAGGATCTAGGAGTTTTCATAGATTTAAAAACTTAAATTTCTTTTTCGTTTTTCGTGGTGGAAATTAGTGAATCGTCATTCACTTACCTTAGTATTGTGTTGGGTCCTAGCCTTAGTATCTCATTCGGGTGATTTACTAAGGACTCAATCAATCAACTGACTTGAATTTGTTTTCTCCCGTTTTGTAGATGTCAAAGTACGACAACTATGGTCTTCCCAAATCCCGTGGAACAAGCTTTCCACATGAAGATGATATTCCACGATTCGATCGAGGAACAAGAGATCATGCTTCACTTCCTCCACCTCCTCCAATTATTCTCCCTAACCCACAAGTTCGAAGGCTTGAAAAGTTCAAGCTCACTCATGCCCTTTTGGCAAGTAAACATGAAAAGGGAAAGTCGGTGTGTGCACACGTCCTATGGATGAAATCACACATTGATAGGTTAAGAATGTTGGGATCCGTTGTCTGTGAGGAGATGGCTGTTGATTGGGTTCCTCAGTCACTTCCTAACTCGTATAGTGAGTTCGTAAGAGAGTACTATATGATGAACTGTGACGTGACCCTTATAGATCTCACCTATATGCTTATTGCTGCTGAATCAGAAATGGTTTGGCGCAATAGAAAAGCAAAGTTGATTGGTGAATCTGCCTTCAAAACCTCTATGGATATAGACAATGGCAACGAAAGACATGTTATGATCGAAAAGTTTGATCATAAGAGAAAGGCAATGTCTGAAGTAGTTCCATGTCCTGTTCCAAAAGAGTCAATTTGCTTTTATTGCCAAGAGAAGGGGCATTGGAGACGAAGTTGCCCTATTTACCTAAGAGATCTAAGAGATGGGAGAGTCAAAATGTATGGTTCTGCTTTAGGTAAAATCCATTGACTAACTCTTTTAAGCTCCTATTCTAGATTCTTAATACATAATGTGATAAGATTACAATTGATGTTTTGTAGGATCGAAGAAAGGAGAGGAAGCTTAAGGGAAGAAGTGAGCAGAATCTAACCATGAAGAAATGGATTTCGATCGCATTACTTGAAGATTAGATTCTTGAGCAACTACTTAGAGTTAGAATTAGATTGCTAAGAAATATTTATTAGCATAGTTTTTCAATGAATTGCATTGCAAGGACAAAATTTTTCCGCAATAAAATAAATTTTGACTTTATATTATTTATTTATCCTTCCAATGGCGTATATGAAAAATTGTTGTTTGAATGTTTCTATTATTAGCAATAATGGATTTGACTCTTAATTATGGAAATGTCAAAAAATTTACCAAATAAGGAGAGTTTCTCATCGCCCAAGTTTCAATTGGACAGAAACTTGGAATCATGCAACTTGGTTGCACGATGAATGAGAAATTTCATATTTGAAAATTAGACTAATTCATTGACAAAGTGTCAAGTGAAGGACTAGGAGATCAAGTACACAAAGTTGCGTGTTGATCAAGTCCACCATAAGAGTAACCAAGATATTCGTCATGATTTACTAAAGGTTTAGTAAATATGATTATACTTATAAGATTAAGTGTAATTCTGAATTGATTGGAAATGTTTAAATCAGTAGTAGAACGAACAAGAAGAATCAAGTAGGCAGAAAGATAAAAGTTTCTCCATTCTATGAAGAAGGGAGAGTACCTTTTATACTTTATGATAGATCTTAATGATTAAGAACCATATCTCAATTGATCCTCTAAGTAAGTCTTAGTACAATTGTATGTCTAAGAAGAGAAATCAAGAAGAAATGGTTAAATCAAGAAGTCGATCATACTTCGTTCCAAAACAAGTCTTAGAGTTAAGATTGTGACATTGAGTGATAAGTATTAAGAAGGTTTATAACATTCATCAAACGTGGAAAGTTGTGATGTCATGGATAAGACAAAGACTAACTAGGACTAATTTATGAAGTGTTTTGATAAAAACTACACTAACTCTTGAATATTTGTTTGTCAAGAAATGTTTATTGACAAGAGAATCTTATATGTCAAGGAGTCAGTGAGAGTCTTAATGGTCTTGAAAGGTTTCAATAACAAATCAAAATAAACCTTATCGATCATCACTAGCACACATGTTGAGGTTTACAGCTTATCGTGTTGACACTATTTTGTTTCTATGCCATTCTAATTAAGTTAATTATACATATGAGTTCTATGAGTTCTCATTTGAACGCATAAAAGGCAGGCACCTTGATCAATGAAAAGTACATTGATAGGAAAAGGTGAGCTGCTTAACTAGTTGGAAGACATGGTGGGCAGCTGTGCTACCATAAGGCAAGAAATCAAGATTAAGAAAGTTCGGTCCATATGAGTTTGAATTTGTCGTAAACCTTGGTTTTGACAAATTCACATGGATAGGAACACATACACCATTAAAATCTAAGTGTCATAAGATTTTTTCCTTCATGAAAATGACTGTGAGAAAATGCTTTCACTAAGAGAGATTTTAAGAAGATAGCAATTGTAAAATTGCATTCTCAAATTTGATTATGGTTACGGTATCCCTCTCCATGATTCGAATTGTGAGATTTGGCAATTAGTCTTAATTGTTTAAGACACATATGAGCTATCTTGGATAAAGGTGTATGAGATTAAGAAGCCTTGATAAAGGATTATCAAAGCATTAAGTATTAGAAACATGAACTTAAGAAATTCAATAGGTATTGTTTTTCTGTAAGTTAAGCTGTTTTCTGAATATATGTCAAAGCTAGTGGGAGCATAAGTGTTATGTTTATAATAATCATCATGATAGTGGGAGCATAAATGTTATAATTGTATGATTATTAAGGCCAGTATTGCAAGTTAGCAATATTAATTATAGAAAACAAGGGTTATACTTTGCAAAGTAGTAAGGATATAAAGTTGTTTTTCTATAATTAAGGGGGAGAATATTGTACTTCGTTTCAATATCTAAAGCTTAGATTGAGAAATTTTAATAAATTTAGTCAAAGGATACATAGTGCGTTCTTAAATTTCGATTATGATTACGGCATTCCTTCTCATATTTTGAATTATGAGAACGTAGCACGTAAAATATTATGGCAGATGATTGATAAAGTATTAAATTTTCATGTAAGACATTGTGCATCGTGTCCATACACTTTGGGTATAGGATCGATTGCAAATGATATAATATTTGACCATTCTAAAAAAAATTTCAAATGTCTAGCGCATTTAGAGGGAAAAAGGACAAGAATCGGTTTTGACTAAGATAATTAAACAACTATCAAAGGACAATCCAAAGTTCGCCGAGGATTGGTCACTTGTGAGTAGTTGGAAGTATAGTATTGAATGGACCATATCGACATTATTATGAATAGATAAGATGCTATTAAGAATGAGTTGTCATATGGAAAATATGGAAACGTGTCCATATTGGTAATTGAATATTGAAAATCTATTTCTAGATTAGAAACTTTTATGCAAAGGACGTTCAAAGGAATGTACTTTGAGTGAGAAACATCATATCTAAGGATTTGTATTGTAACAATCTCTGATAGAGGACTTTGTAATATCATTGGCAATAGTCTTTGTGACTTTTTGTGCTATGAAATTACGAAAAGGATCATTGCATAAAATGTTAGAATCTAACATATTCTATAAGTGGCAAGAATATGATATTCTTTCACTTATGAAAAAGGATTTGGAGTTGTGAAATGAGTATGATTGGAAATGTGTTCATTTGATCTATTTCACAAAGTAAGAAACCATAAGTAAACATTGTGTGCATGATAAGAGCATGGGACAAGTGTAATAATTCAAGTAAGAAGTTGATTACCCGAAATAACAAATAATGAGTAATCGATGTGGTGATAAATAAAAGGTTTTAATTATACTCAAAGGTTTGAGGCCATATGGAATTAGTATTATTCTTGTATTTCACTTTGCATGTTTTGACTTCCTGAATAATTTAATTGGTTTAGAACAGTCAAATTATTCGAACGGGCCATAGTCGTTCATATGTTGGAAGCAGGTATGAATAAAGACTGTCGTGAATTGGTGTGTGGATTGTCTAAAGAGCATTAGACATAAGCAAATGTTTGCTGCAACATTCATAAGTGCTTATGAATATGATTTGAGCATTGGATTAAACCCACGCTCACTTGGATCACTTCATGAATTGTATCACAAGTGATTGGTGAGACGATAACATCTTATATTCTTGAAACCGAGATGTGTGACTTGTATCTTGCAAATCGGTTGCACATTGATAATATGTAAATGTACCAGTAACTTGGTGTCATAAAACATATTGTTGTGTGTGATTTGGTGAGTGAGTGCAAGCGAGCATTGAATCAAAGTTTATCTGTTCCTTTTATCCAAAGTAGGATAAAAGCGATATCTTTGGGCCCCTCGATGATTTAGTAATGACAAACGTAAATGCTCGGCCGGGCTAGGGCTAATTTGATTTGTTCAATTAGTCAGTCATCATAAATCGGAATTCGAGAAGTAGTACAGAAAGAATGATTTGAAATCATGTCTTATACGATATCTAGAATGGAGAAATATATGATCCCTTATCTAAAGGACACGTGTATCTGATAGGATCAGAGTTGACAGCGGCTTTGGAAAGCTACGATTGCAGGTCAGGATCTGAAGTCATACGCATAATAGTTATTAGACTTATCCAAGTGGGAGACTGTTGGATTAGTGTCTAAGTCCATAACTATTTTGGTATGTACTTGACCCGATGGTGCATGGTCCTTTTGGGTTGCCTTCACCAAAGCAACTTGATAGGATGAATTATGGAGAGAAAGGATTAAATATGATTTATTAATATATTATGAGAATAATATATTAAAGGAGAAATCATATTGTTTAATTAGTACTAGTCAAGAATTAATTAGTAATTAGTTTTGTGACTAAAAGAGATTAATTAAACTTAAGGGACTGGAATTGTAATTATAAGATAATTGCAAGTGGGCTATGGATTGCCTTATATTAAGGAGTGGACGAATTCTATGGGGAAACCCATTAGAAATCGTCCAAGGCCCTTAAGGAAAGGAGTCCATGGGTTGCTTAGGGCTTAAGCATCCAAATTAGGGTTTCCTTGTTAGATAACCCTAATAGCCTCACTATATATAGAGTCCTTATGCCTCAAAAACGTGGACAAGCTTCCTTCTAGGGTTTCCACACGTTTTTGAGAGCCTCCTTCTCTTCTCTTCTTCATCCTCTTGCTCTTGGTGTTTGTGAGCCATTAGAGGAGTGACACTTGTGACTCTAAGCTTTCTAAAGTCAATACAAGAAGGATTTGAGATTGTTATTGCTACATAACAATCAAGGTATGATCTAAAACCTAATTATATGTTATATTGATTATCATATGCTAGATCTAGGGTTTATAGTCTTGGATAAATTGCATGTACAATAGAGAAACCTAGATCCAAGCATTAGGGTTTGTATGAGCACATAGGATGTTCTTATGGCTAAAACCCATCACGACTTGCCTCCTGTCTTCTGAAGGATAGAGCATGGGATTGGTGGGAGGAAGTTGGTCATACCATTGGGGATGATGCCGCGTTATACGCGATGACATGGAGTGATTTCTTGACCAGGTTCAGGGCCGATTTTGCACCAGTGATTGAGGTGCAACAGTTAGCACGAGAGTTTCAGGATTTACAGCAGACTACAGAGACAGTGGTGAAGATCACCGCTAATTTCAGGGAGAGGGCTCTTCTTGTTCCACAGTATGTCGCGGATGAGGAGATGAAGAAGGCCCGATATCACGAGATGTTGAGGAGTGATATCATGGAGTTTGTGAGCAGGTCCAACTATAAGACGCTGGAGGATATGATTGCTTGGACCAGGGAGAGGGAGATCGATCTGGAGCACCTTAGGAAGAGGAAGTCGGAGGAGGTTCAGGTAGCCGCAGGTTCAGGCAAGAGACCCAATGCATCGGACGCGATATCGAGGGATTATCAGGACCGAAGTAATTGTGGCAAGTGTGTTAGGATGCACGAGGGTGCGTGCAGGAGTGGTAGTGGTGATGATTCTGGCTGCTTCAAATGTGGCCGAACTGGTCATTTTAGCAGGGATTGTACTAGTACCACCCCCTCATGGATCGGACCTAATATGTTTCCATTACAGTCAGAGGGGCCACAAGAAGGCCTAGTGTCTGAGTTTGTTTCCAATGGGACAGGTGATGGCACCTTCCCCTGCTACCAACAGGATCACCGACGGCCACCAGGAACGAGCAGAGACACCAGCGGTGGGGAGCAGGGCTTTTCAGTTATCTACAGTGGAGAGGCGAGCAGCACCGGACGTCACAGGTGTGCATCTTTTGATTTCTTGTCAACTTTTATTCATGATCATATTTTTATGGTACTGAATATATGTTAATAATTTTATGTTAGAAATTTTATTTATGTTCGTGTTCGGATCATATGCCATCTGCATACCATGGGTGTTAGAGTAGTAGTCGAAGATGTTTCCCCTTTTTGAGCCGGTTCTCAGGATGCAGTCACTGGAGCAGGTGTCAGTGGGGTTCAGGAAGTGTTATGTTAAGTCTTCAAGAGTGGTTCGGATTGGGTATTGTTGGTTGGAGAGGTAGCAGTGGTAAGTGTTGGATATCAGTAGATCGACCCTTTAGATGGAGAGGAGGATTGGGAACCCTTCCCAAGTTGGTAGTTGTAGGGATCTAGTCGAATCGAAGTGGAGGATAACTATCCCAAAAGTCAGGAGCATGGGTAAGTGCAAATTGGGATGAGTTTGCAACTTTGTTGGAAAGGAAAGCAGCCCCAACGGTTGCTGGGTTAGAGGAGCGTGCAAATTGGGAGTTTGGGAAACTTCCCAACTTTGCGTTCGTGTATTCGCGGTAGATGATAACTGGGTGGGAACCAGGTGGGAGATTTTCTCAGAAGGATGTGATTTTAATCAGGATGTAAGACTACTGGGTCGCCGTAGTAATCTCCAGTAGCTAGGCAGAGCGGGAAGAGTAGCAAGGTTGTGGGATAGCTGCGTTATTTTGTTAGCAGCTAGTTAGGGGAGTGTGGGCGAGGGCCCGTATCTCCTAGTTAGTGAGGTGTGGACAAGGCCCGTATCTCCTAGTTAACATGAGGAAGATCGATAGAAAGATTAGTTTGTTGCGTTTTAGGATGGAGTGGGGCCTGCATATCCCAACATAGGTGAGACCTATGGGAGAGGCCACTCCGAGATGTAGTTGGGTGAGACCCGTGGGCGAGGCCCGTATGATTTTAGCAGCTCAGGTGGGACCTGGTAGAGGCCTTAGAGTCAATTTAGGGGATCGAGGATCCCAAAACTTAGGGAGCCAGATTGGTGAGGTAGATAGAGCAGCTTTGGATAGCCGAAGTTTCTTTGGAGGTCGCTGGGAGCGACTGAGAGTTTGAGCCTGGGTACAGTAACCAGAGGAAATCCGGTATTCCGGATGGTGAACAGAAAGATTCAGACCTGAGAGGTCCCTGCTCTTTCGGAGAGAAGGAAAGAGGCAGCATGGTGTTTAGGCAGGAGTGTCTATCATAATGGTTCCTGTGTGCGAAGTAGCTTGGGGTTTGCGGAAGTTAAAGTTCGTCTTCTTCAGAATGGAAGACCGGGTTGGCTTTCAGTGTCTAGAGAATGTTGTTTCACGCATAGAATCATCGGTTGCGTTCCGCAGATCAGTTTAGTAGAAGATGAGTGTTATTAAGGAAAGACTTTGAGGACAAAATCTATTTTAAGTGGGGGGAGTTGTAACACCCTGTTCTGAAAGTATTCATTTATGGATTTCAGAGTCCAAGGCTAGGGGTGTTTTGGTCTTTCATGGGTTATGAGTTTTATTCGAGAAGTTTTGGGTCGGGGTGTGTCACTAGAAGCGTAGGGCTTCTTGCCACCTTTTCGTGGATATAAAGTTTGTCGGAAACGGACTTAGGATGTAGGAGTTATAGCATTTTGAAGTTGTTAACATTTATGGTCCCTTAATGGAAAAGTTGGCAATGCAGTCCCATGCATGCATGAAGTGCACATGTGTGTTTAGCTGGGTACGCCCAGCGTAAGTTTGGGTTACGCCAGCGTACAAAGGGAAATGGGCGCAGGTGCGTTAGGCGTACCCCCGACATATAGGAAGTACGTCCAACGTACGTCAAGTGCCTAGAAACCCTAATTTTTGGACGAGCCACTATATAAAGAACATAATGGCTCAAATCCTAGCCTCCTTATCAGCCTCCCCAACCTTAGAGAAACCCTAGAATGCCTAGATCTAGTGTAGTGTAATTTTGGAGTTATTTTGGTCCTAAGAATCGATCTTTGTGATGAAATCTCGTTTGTGAGCTTAGGGTTGCCACCCTCAGAGCTAAAAGGGCCCCATAAGAAGTAAAGTTGCCATCTTTGAGGTCTTAGTGGGTTCATGCATGAGTTAAGACCATTTCCATGAAAGTAGAAAGTCATTTTTGGAGTTTGAGCTTTTTTGGGGCATGCAAAGTCACCAAGTTAGTGACTTTATGGATTAAGACGTTAAAAAGGACTTGGATCTAAGATTGTAGCTTCTGGATCGGAGTATTAAGCGCTTAATGAGGAAAGCGCTTAACATGGGGTTATGCTGAGCGTACGTGCAGTTACGCCTAGCGTACTCACCATTCACCCAGTACGCTTAGCATATGTGAGTGTACACCCGACATACTCTGAGAGTTTAGGCTTCGAGTTATTGGGCCTTGGTTTGGGCCGTGCTTTGGACTTTGGGCCTTTGTGCACCAGCAGAACTCAGATAATATGGGCTAACAAAATGCTTGGGCTTAGGGTAAAGCCCATTAGAGGGATTGAGCCCAGTTTAGAAAAATGGGCCATTAGTGGGCCACTAGTGGGCTTGGGAAGCTTACCTAGTGTTGGGCCTTTTATATTATAGTGTATGTAACACCGTAAATACCACATAGCTTAGTGAGTTCCCCAAAATACCACATACAACGCATAAGCCACTCGAGGCTATAACTCGGTCTGACCCTTCGGTCACTGTATCTCAATGGGACCCTCCAGTCCCGTAGCTCGTTAAACCCTTTGGTCCGCTCTAGCTCGTTGGACCCTCCGGTCCGGTCTGATCAAGGACCCTCTGGCCTCATGAGTCGTTGGACCCTTTGGTCTAGTCTATATAACACATAGCTTACATATAACACAATGTACATAAATCTCAAACATACACATACGCATAAGACCCTCCAGTCTGCACATAGAAACCACTCTAGGTAATGTATAGTGAGAAGACTCACCTGACAAGCAGCAAGTAAATACCTTTCTCCCAAATCTTGAACTAGCCTCCGCCTATTCACAAGGGATGAATATTTCTAAGTGATACTCTAATCGCCACTCTAAATAATGAAGGCTATTCTTCCTCTCTTTAACTCTTTGAAGTGGTTAAAAGACCATTTTACCCCTCCATGGCCTCTACTACTCATGTTGATCAAAGCCTTAAAGTCAACAGAAGTTGAACTCAAGCCAACAATCCATGTTTGACCCGACTCGCCAAGTGCAACCTTGCGACTCGTCGAGTCCACTTATTTTCCTTAGAAGTCTCGTGACAGTCCAGCTCAGCTCGTCGAGTTGACCCCCAACTCGTCGAGCTATCACATGATTCAGTTCTTCGAGACAAACCCTAACCAACTCGTTGAGTCTGCTCATTGACTCGGCGAGTTCATTCAGACCAAATGTTCATTCAGACGATTTCAATCAAATCTATCACTCCAAACAATAGATCTATCATCCCAAGGGTCAATAATCACGTAACGATTCTATCTTTACGTTCATACTCGAGGTTATTGCTCCAAAATGCTAATATATGCCTTTCATGAAGGATTTAGCTCATCAATCCTCATTTGAACGACTAAAGCTGGGACACCTAGACTCTAAGGACCTTAGGAGGTCCAAATCTGAGGTTTCCAACCTCAAACCATGTCTCATTCAACTCATAGATTCAAAAGGATGGAAGCATAGTCCTAAAACTCCCAAAATGAGATCTAATACAAGGAATGAGCAAGATGAGGACTTTGTACCTTATTCTAGCAGCTGAAACACTCAATACCACAGATCCACTACCTTCCTTTGTTCCCCATCATGAAGCTGTTCATCCTTCTTCATAGAAATGCACCGAGATTGCCCAAAATGATCACACACTCATTTTACCAAGGTTAGAACGGTTTAAGGGTTTCCCTCATGCTCTCAAGGGAAAGTGTGGCCGAAAATGAAGGCCATAAGGGCCTTTAAATAGGTCACAAACCCGAAAAATTAGGGTTTCTCTGCCCAGTACCTACTCGGCGAGTCCCTCCTCTGACTCGTCGAGTCCACTCATTAAATCTACATGATCAACTCAACTCGACTCGATGAGTTGGTCCCTCAGCTCGTCGAGTCCCTCCTTTAATCTCAAGATTAACATACACAATAATGTCCCTGAAAATCCGGATGTTACAATTCCCCCCCTCCCCCCCCCCCCCCCCCACTTGAATTAGATTTTGCCCTCGAAATCGCTCCTCAACAACAAATAGATCTAATCCAATAACCGAACAGTACCATCGAAAGGATCTCATATCACACAACTATCTTCATCTGTGGACACTTAAATCCAAACAGGAACTCCTCCCTAGAAAAGGACTGACCCATCTGCCACTACGCTACCGCTTCTAACTCTCAAGACTTTGGGATCTCTAGTAGCCTGACACATAGCCAGACCGTCCTCTCAATATATCACCACGTTATTCGCTCCTCAAATAACAAACCCCGATAACTCAATGTCCCTCTGATTCTCTAGTGGGGACCGATAAAACAAGTCCAGATCATATACCAAGGAATGAAAAGGATCACATCACACCAGGGACCCATCCACTGTACTGCAACCACAACCCTTCTAAACAGGGAACCCTCAGCACCCTGACCTCAGGCACGAAAAATGATCATGCTTGTTTAAAAGCGTTCCCCGAAATCTAACAACATAAACCTCAGCTCCCTTCTCAATATCTCTTTCAAGTCTGAGCACCAGGTCATCTCCCGACCCAGCAGTTGAACCTCCAAAGATTACCCATTGCATGTACCAAAACGTCTCAATGACTTCCTTATCAATACAACTATCTTGGTCCAGTGTAACACACAAGTCACGAAGTTCACTTTACCTCAAGAGAATACGAAATTCGTCTCAACCTCGACCTTTGTCGTCTACTACTCATTAGTTCCATGCGCCTTGCGAGTATTCTCATACCCACGAAACTGACCCACTCCGATCAAATAAATCAGATGAAGATCAAAATCCCTCAAAATGAGACCCATCTACAAAACTGAAATCTCATCTCGCCTACTCAACACATGAACGAATCCAGACTCAAGCTCGAGAGTCTGATTCAACAGCAGGCTTGGAACCACTCAATTCCAATCTGGTACTCAACTCATGACCCAAGATTCGCGAATTTAAGCACGCGCCTTCTCCCCAATTCCTTCCGATTATGACAATCCCCACCCAACCTGGGATATATCAGTTCCTAACTGACACGGAGACCCCCATCTCTAGGTTCGGCAACCAGGCTCCTGAAGACTCAAACGGTAAGGCTACCCAAGCCTAAGAACTCCATTGCACCATACTCTGACTTAGAGAATACCACGGCTCCCCGTAACCTCACAACACCCGTTCGCTGACTAGTGAATACTACGGCTCCCCATAGCATCACAACACCCTCTCGCTGACTAGTGAGTATTACGGCTCCTTGTAGCATCATAACACCCTCTCACTGACTAGTGAGTACTACGGCTCCCCGTAGCATCACAACACCCTCTCTCTGACTAGTGAGTACTACGGCTCCCCGTAGCATCACTACACCCTCTCTCTGACTAGTGAGTATGCAGCTCCCCATAGCATCACAAGACCCCCTCTCTGACTAGTGAGTACTATGGCTCCCCGTAGCATCACAACACCCTCTCGCTGACTAGTGAGTACTAGGGCTCCCCGTAGCATCACAACACCCTCTCACTGACTAGTGAGTACTACGGATCCTCGTAGCATCACAACACCCTCTCTCTCACTAGTGAGTACTACGGCTCCTTGTAGCATCACAACACACTCTCATACCAACTCATGGACGTTGCAGCTCCCTGTAGCCTTACATTACTTTCTCTTACCATCCCACGATCTCATCCTCTAGTCGACCCCACTCACTGCATCTGTTAACCCACGCTCGACGACCCAACATAGATAGATGCACACACCATCCAAAAGTAAGTGGCGCTACTCCTGACAGCAATCGTCATGACGAAACTCCTTTTCTCATTGCAATTCTCATTCTTAAATAATCTCTTTTGACATCAATCAGTCGAAGAGCTCCCGCTGGAACCATAGACACTTGCTACACCGCTAGCCATCTCTTAACTCAGAACTCAAAATAATCTGGAATTAAGGACATCATAACCAGGTACCTCGATACACTATCACAGAATCTCATGATGTTTTACCCAAACCACATATCTCATACCTATGACACCATACTCGGATACTGCATTGCTCTTTCAGAATCTCACAACCTATCTTCCTCCCGCACCATTCGAATATCAGAGTATTCTATCTCCCAAGTGAAACATTAGAGGCATCGTCAATGGCTCAGTAATGATGTCGAATATCAGAAACTCCCCCTCTACTGATCAGTACTCACACGGAGCTACTCATATCGACATTGAAATTTTTTGACGAATCAGCGGCTGCCCTTCCGGGGGTATAGTTTACAATCTATACCTTCACTTGCAAATCCCGACTATTACATCCTCAATCCAGCGACCCAATCGCACTCGAACTTGACATATGCTAACTCCGAAAAGCACAGGCCACAAAGAATCTCCCAATTCGCTCATCCTTTCTCAAACATATACCACATGCGTTATCTCGCTCTGCACCTAGCCTCGATCACCAATAACCCTGGACTCATGAATCCGCATCGCAGGTCTCTATATCCAGATCTTTAACTGTTCCCGAACAAATCTATTATTCCCTCAATAAAATACCCGGTTCTCCCCCACTTAGGGTTCGAACAGTCACCAATTGGCACACCAACAATCTATCTCAAACACTGTTTCCACTAGTAACATCGCACCTACTCTTGGAAGGTGCTACGCAACGCTCGATGATCTCCCCGACAGAGATCAAGCAACTCCCATTACCCCGAATTTCATATGAAATCCTTAGAACTCCCCATCATAACTGCCTCTAGTCACTCAGAATCTCACACCATTCCATCACTGGACCTCCCAACTGTCCAGTATCAACACTGACTCTTGGTCTGGAAATGACGAACTATCATTTTCCTCATCCTTGACTCCTCAACTAACACTCCATCACATCACTTATGATAAGAGCAAAACCCACATTACCGCTCTCGATACCCATCAAAAGCAATAAGATCCACCACCCTGATAGACCTATCTTGATCGTCCAACCCTGCAGCTAACACATGCCTTACTATACTCAAACAAGGTATATCCTGGTCCTTGACCATCTCAGTCCCCACTGACGACCTGATCAAGCTATATCTTTACCTCGCGGCAGACCTACTACCATATACTCCGATTGAAGATCACCATCAGTGCAATCCCACAGGGCTCACCCCTAAACTCAGAAACCAAAATCTCAACACCTCTTACGTCTCCCATAGGAAACGGAATTAGCACCAATCTGGTCACGGAAAGTGACACCCCCACTATCGGTCGGTCGCCCAGCCTAGACAGAATTCTTCCATAACGCACCATCCCTACTCATCCCTGAGTCTTGCGACTCCAACTGGTATCTCACTAAAAATCCCTCGGAGGTAATTCGATTTCCCTCTCAAGGGATACTCTAATAAAACTCGTTCATTGTGGCCCTCAAGCCCCATACTCTTTCACATCTGTTCATAATCCAGACAATCACCACAGAATAATGGATGAAACCAAAAGCACTAACTGCCACATGTCGTGGTACTCAAACCATGACATCACCTCTCGATCCGCTACTTATCATGGTACCCGAACCATGACATCACCTCTCGATCTGCTACTTAGATCCTCCAGAATACTCCATGCATCGAGTATGGGTCCTCTGCTTTCAGTAGTACGGGCCCATACTACCTGCCACATCTACCCATACTCTCTACACGGACCATCCCAAATTCCCTAAGTAGCTGCTCAACCTCCTCAATCAACAATCCCAACACGCGAGCTCACTCCCCAGCAAAATGCTCTACTCTGACAGCATACTCATCTGACTAAGGTCACTTCCTAGGTTCTCACACTTCTACACCATCAGCTGCTGAGAAACTCCTTATAATGCCAGTCATCCACCTCCTGAATATCGTCACATTCACTTGGTAGCTGACTCCCATCATCATAAATTCCACAAAGCACGAAGCAACCAGCATTCAGGCATCGAATAAACACGTAAAACGCACTCTAGGTGATAAATCCACTTGCTCTACTCATACTCAAAAGATATCACCGAACTCTTCAACTCTACCCCTCACAAGTATGTGACTACTCTCTTCATAGGCTCCACAAATGCTCATCTAGGTATCTCTCTTAGATTACTCCTCTACTCAAATCCCCCTCTAAAGGATTCCTGCGGGATACTCTCACTCAGCACCTACTCGAAATCGCAGTCCTAAATATGAATACCTAGCCTACTCTAGCATGCATAATATATCATAACACATAATGTAACGGTATTTTGGGAAATCACCGTTCGGGCTCTGGCTGATTGTACACACTGCTCTTTTTCATTTTCCCTTAGAAACTGTCGTTCGCTTTAGAAAAATCACTTCTTTGAAAACTTTTCTCAAATCTCCAGTTTGAGTCCAGATTCACCTGAAGTTGCATCCGAATCCCTTAAACCAAGGCTCTGATACCAACTTGTAACACCGTAAATTTTCAAACAAAAATTTCATTTAAAAATCGCATACTTTTGTAGCATATTATATAAAAATCTCGTGTATTCAATTTACAAAACACAACTCCATTAATAATCCAGGATCCTCGTAACTCTTTCTCTGGTGTGTACAATCAAGCCGGTGCCATCCCGTGATCATGAGAAACCGGAAACACATAACACATACACGGTAAGCACAAAGCTTAGTGAGTTCCCCAAAATACCACATACAATGCATAAGCCACTTGAGGCTATAACTCGGTTTGACCCTTCAGTCAATGTGTCTCAACGGGACCCTCCAGTCCTGTAGCTCGTTAGACCCTATGGTCCGGTCTAGCTCGTTGGACCCTCCGGTCCGGTCTGGATCGTTGGACCCTCCGGTCCGGTCTGATCGAAGACCCTCTGGCCTGATGAGTCGTTGGACCCACTGGTGTAGTCTATATAACATATAGCTTACATATAACATAATGCACATAAATCTCAAACATACACATACACATAAGACCCTCTAGTCTACACATAGATACCACTCTAAGTACTATATAGTGAGAAGACTCACCTGACAAGCAACAAGTAAAGACCTTGCTCCTAAATCTCGAACTAGCCTCCGCCTAATCACAAGGGATGAATATTTCTAAGTGATACTCTAATCACCACTCCAAATAACGAAGGCTATTCTTCCTCTCTTTAACTCTTTGAAGTGGTTAAAAGACCATTTTACCCCTCCATAGCCTCTACTACTCATGTTGACCAAAGCCCCAAAGTCAGCAGAAGTTAAACTTGAGTCAACAGTCCATGTTTGACCCGACTCGTCGAGTCCACTTATTTTCCTTAGAAGTCTCGTGACAGTCCAGCTCAGCTCGTCGAGTTGACCCCCAACTCGTCGAGCTATCACATGATTCAGTTCTTCGGGACAAACCCTAACCAAATCGTTGAGTCTGCTCATTGACTCGGTGAGTTCATTCAGACCAAATGTTCATTCAGACGATTTCAATCAAATCTATCACTCCAAACAATAGATCTATCATCCCAAGGCTCAATAATCACGTAAAGCTTCTATCTTTACGTTCATACTCGAGGTTATTGCTACAAAATGCTAATATATGCCTTTCATGAAGGATTTAGCTCATCAACCCTCATTTGAACGACTAAAGCTGGGACACCTAGACTCTAAGGACCTTAGGAGGTCCAGATCTGAGGTTTCCAACCTCAAACCATGTCTCATTCAACTCATAGATTCAAAAGGATGGAAACAAAGCCCTAAAACTCCCAAAATGAGATCTAGTACAAGGAATGAGCAAGATGAGGACTTTGTACCTTATTCTAGCAGCCGAAACACTCAATACCACAGATCCACTGCCTTCCTTTGTTCCCCATCATGAAGCTCTTCATCCTTCTTCATAGAAATGCACCAAGATTGCCCAAAATGATCACACACTCACTTTACCAAGGTTAGAATGGTTTAAGGGTTTCTCTCAGGCTCTCAAGGGAAAGTGTGGCCGCAAATAAAGGCCATAAGGGCCTTTAAATAGGTCACAAACCCGGACAATTAGGGTTTCTCTGCCCAGTACCTACTCGGCGAGTCCACTTATTAAATCCACGCGATCAACTCGACTCGACTCGGCGAGTTGGCCCCTTAGCTCGTCGAGTCCCTCCTTCAATCTCAAGATTAACATACACAATAATGTCCCTGAAAATTCGGATGTTACAGTGTAGGCCTTAGTTATGAACCAAGTTGGCCTATGCGTAGAATGGTCATTCTACCCTATGAAGGATTATTGGATATGGACTAGGATGGACTATGGGTAAAACGGTCATTTTACCCTAAGGAGAATTATTGGTTTTGGTCTAAGTGTTATCTTGGTATTGGTAGTTCGGGGAGCCGAAGGATCGGTAGTTCGTGGGTTTGTTAGATAGCAACCAGAGGGGTATCAGCAGAACTTCAACAATGCAAGGTGAGTCTCCTCACTGTGTGAATGGGTCTACGGCCACAATGCTGGCCCATGTATTTTATGAGTAGGAAGACTCGGGGGTTAGCCCTAGGCACTGTATGCTAGTATATGATTACGGATCAAGGTCTGATGTCGGGCAGTTATGCGAGGAATGCTTGTATGATAGTTGATACTTGTTGTCTATGTGATACTCGCATATGTCTGGTAGGGAGGTGAGTGTGGGCGAGGTCCCGTATCTCGCCAATTGCAGAGTATGGACGGGGTTCCTGATCTTATGAGCAGCAGATCATGAGCGAGGCCTAAGATATGAGAGAGGTGAGTATGGTCGGGGGCCCGTATCTCACTATCAGCAGGACCCTGGACGGGGTTCCATGACTCACCAGTAGTAGGACAGGGGCGGAGCCCAAGATAGGCGAGGCCTTAGTACTCAAATACAGTAGAGTGTATTTAGCTTACGTGTTATGTGTTATGTTATATGTTATATATGTTTAGAGGGCGCGACCTAGAGGGAGGCGGCGCCTAAGAGAAATAGATATGTATACCGAGCGGGGCTTGATGCCAGGCGGGGCCTGATGCCGAGCGAGGACCGATGTCGGAGCTAGTCTGATGCCAGGCACATCCTGATGCGGCGGCGGGGGCCCAGTATGTGGTTATGTATATGGTATGTGGTAGATTGGGGAACTTACTAAGCTTTGTGCTTACAGTTTTCAATTTTGGTTTCAGGTGCTTCCGGGAGCGGAGGGAAGAGCTTGCGATGATCGCATTGCCCACACACCAAAGGAGTTTCAGCTTGGGATGTTTACCCTGATAAAACAAAATAATGTTTTAGACATGATACTCTGATGTGATATGTTTTGAATGAATGGTTGACACTTGTGGTTTTATTATTAAATTAAAAACAAAATTTTTGGTCATGATTTTTGGGTCATTACAAAATAAGACAAAATAACAACTTCCATTAAAAGAGAAAACAGGGGAGGGTCCCCAAACATCAGAATAAACTATTTCAAACGGTTTTGAGGATGTCACATGAGAACTAGGGAGATGAAGTCTATGACTTTTTCCTAGTTGACACGACTCACAAACAGTAGCAAATTTAATTTTAGACACAGGAAGTTTGAATGTAGAAACTAAACGGCGAAGAAGCGGTTCATGTGGATGTGCAAGTCGCTTGTGCGATCCATGAAGTGAGGTGTGACTACTGGTAAAAGCTTTGTGAGTATAAGAGGGAGGTAGTCGATAAAGCCTTCATGTTTATCCCCTTGAAGGATTGTTTGTCCCTGAAATGTCTTAACAGAACACGATTTAGGCCAAAATTCCATGTAAACATCATTATCTTCTGTCAATTTAGAAACACTAAGAAGATTTTTAGTAAGGTTAGGAATAATCAACACATTTGGCAATTTGAGATGAGATAAAGAAGATGAGCCAACATGAGAAATAGACAAGTGATTACCATTTCCTACTTGAAACTTTTCATCCCATGTGTATGAATCAACTATGTTGAGCTTGGTAATGTCAGGAGAAACATGATCAGTAGCACTGGTATCAAAATACCAAGTTGGTTCAATAGATGATGGGCTAAAAGTGCTTGGTGCTGGTTTGCTTTAGGATTAGGCCTTCTAGATGGAAAATTTGTTTGGTTTCCCCTTTGCCAACAATCAGTAACTTTTTCACCAGGTTTAGTATACAATTGACAAATTGGGCATCGTCTCCTCTGGTCAGATCTGCGACTTGAATTAGAGGAATTTGGCCTTTGATTAGCATTTGATGGAGTACTTGATCCGTGACCAGCATAGGAGTGAGAAGAGTGATGATTTGATCGATTAACTGTTAGGGTAGCAGCAGGGGATTGTGAGACGGAACCAAGGTGAATATGGTCTTGTTCAATCCTAGCTTCTTCCTGTAACAAAAGACCTATGAGATCATAAACTGTTAGAGTTTCATCCTTCATCATAAAAGCAGTAATGAAACTGCCATGAGACGAATCCAGGCCAGCAAGAATGTAGCTGATTAGGTCTTCTTCACGAACTGGGCGTAAGTTCTCTTCTAACGAATCAGCAAGCGACCTTTTTCTTTCAATGCATTCTATCATAGTTATAGACCCTTTTGTAAGAGTCTGAAGTTGATTTCTGAGCTGCATACGACAAGCCCTAGTTTGAGCTTGATACAAGGTCTCGATAGTTTGCCACGCTGTGTAAGAAGAGTTTGAGCGGGCAACCAGAGCATGATCTTTATCTGTCATTGTGGATTTGAGCCGTTTGAGCGGGCAACCAGAGCATGATCTTTATCCGTCATTTTGGATTTGAGCCATAATAAGACATACCTATCATGTTTCTTCCAGAAAACATAATCGGGGTTTGGTGTTGAGGTGGGAGGAACAACAGCAACAGTCAGAGTAGAATCAATGGCTGGAACGGCTGCAACAGCAGGAACGATTATTGTTTCAGTCGGCGGTTGAGGATTCCAAACATAATCCTCGAGATCGAAGGCTTCAAGGGTTGCGACTATGGTTGTGCGCCAAAGTGGATAGTTGGTGCGATCGAGTTTCATAGTGATTTGTGGTATTTGAAAATTCAAGGTAGGGGCTGTGGTAGTAGCCAGATTGAGAATACTTTGAGATGCAGATGCCATAACAAAGAAAAAATCAAAGTGTTATAAGCTCTGATACCATAAAGAACACAGGTGTTGAATGAAATTGTATATCTTCAATCATATCTTTGATACAAGAGGTACATGAGCTTAAATACAAAGAGAAGTACAACTAATGTGGAGATATAAACTCCTACATATCTGTTATGACTATTTGAATGAAAGACTAAATCAAAAAGCAATGTACACATGTTCCTTTAATGTTATTAACGTGAAATATATCAAAACAAAAAGTAAGGACATAACAAATGGAATTATGAATACAATATACACACAGTAAGGTCTCATATATTCATTTCTTGCAAAACAAAATTTGACTTGCATATTTTTGTATACATACTTTACAAGCCAAGTTCTTGTATATTCATTTCTTACAAAACAAAAATCGACTTACATCTTTTTTTATACATACTACACTAGCTAAGGTTGTCTCATATTATGGCAATTCTAGTAATACAAAGGTTTTTTAAAGTAATACAAAGTCCTATGTTTATTGACTAATACTACTTGTTCCCGTAAGATTAACTTCATGATCAAGATTTATAAGTCTAGCATTTGTTTTTTCCTTCAAGTCATCAAGATAATGTTGATAGATAAAAGAGACAAACCCCCATATTGCTAACAACATGGAAATCACCTTCACTCCATTCATCTTTTCATCAAAAAACCATACTGCCAAAACGGGCACAATTGGGATACCTAAAGTACCAATAACATTTGAGAAAAGAGATGAAACCTCAAAGATCAAACCCACATAACCAACCGTGAAAACTTGCCACGCGACAGCTGTTCCTACAAGATTCATTATATACGAAGCCTGTCCAGACTCAAAACCCCTCATTTCCCCTTTTATATCTTTCCATTCACCACTAGCAAATAGTCCCATTAGAATTCCAATACTTGCTATCATATTTTGGTACACGGTCATATCGAATACCACCTTGTAACTTGTTGATTTCAAAATCTTTTGAAACGCAAGTTGTGTTATTGAAAGCATTAAACCCCACCCTACACAATGACAACATAAACTTTATCTTGAGCTGCAAGTCACCCTAATTAAGGTTGAAGCCTATATGACTCGAATTTGGGGAAACTCCATTTCGGATGCTTAATTCCCAAGTCATCACCATTAGACCACCTTATGGTTTAACTTCATGGTTATATATAGAATTTTATATCAAATATATAATAACCAAATTTTAACATGGTTCTAGTCCAAATACATAGTTTTCTATGAAAAGTTTGACTTTTGGTTTTGTACCTTTCTTGTGAAATTATGTACCTTTTTGTTTCCATGTTTATGAAGATTAAAAAAATGAGAAATTAAATATCCACCTACTTTTTATTCCTACAAATCCTCCTACCCAATTAAATAGTGACATGTGTAATATTTAATGTTCATTTAATAATATTTTAATAGACTAATATAACACATGTCATCATTTAATTAGATAGGATGATTTGTAGGAATAAAAGCAGGAGGATATTTAATTTCTCAAGTTGTTGCTAATGTGGAGATATATGGAAACAAATTTAATTCATTGCATAGTATTTTTTTTTTTGAGTTTCAGAAATGGTTCAGATGCTGAAAAACGTTGTGAAATGTTTGTAGTGATGTTCGTGGTATTGTCCCTTAATATTCTATCATTTTCACAAATTAGAAAAAAAAACTATTGTAATGTAGTTACTATTTTATAAAAATGCTTCCGTAAGTTAGTAAGTTTGTCACGAATCACGACATATATCCACAATAAACAAATTGAAGAAACTGTCATAGCCACACCATCACTAAAGGCAAAACAAATGCTTAAAATGTAACAAAAGATTATATAAAGTTCCACAAGAGTAAAATCAAATTATAAGTTGTAGCTTAAACTTGTTTTTTGAAAAAGAATATTTACGATTCAATTATATATCTCTTAACGGTTTAAAGAAGATGTTACCTGCAGAACCAGCGACTGTGCAAACAAAACCAATGATATACTTGCTTCTCGATATTTTCCCAGTCTCTTCAGAATCGCTCTGAAACACAAGTAGCGTAGACGAAAAAGTGAGCAGAACAAGTGAATTAGTGATGAAAGGAGTGAACTTCTGGCCATTAAGAAAATATGAAAAGAAGGCGTTGAAAGCGAGAGTACTCGCAGAGATCAAAGAGAACGTGGAAACGGGCAAAAAATTGAGTCCAAAGGTAAACAACATGCAGTCTGCAGCCATGAATATTCCAAGAGTTGTATAGAGTATCACAAGAGTAGTCAACGAAGGTCTTTTGACGATTTGTTGATGGTATTGTGGTGTTTTTGAAGGTGAGAACAGGAAGATGAAGGGGTACATAATTGGGAATCCAGCTGTTTGAACTAGTGTTGCCATCCATTTACTGTTGCCACCTTTGATGAAGTAAAGTCTTCCTAACATTGTTGCGACTGACTGACCGGAGAGTACAAACATGGTGAAAAATACTATCAGTATCCACCACTTGTATTGTACAACTTTTGAGGAGCCTCCTCTACCATCTGATTGGATTTCTGTAATTTATAGTAATTGATAAAAAAAATCTTGATTAGAAGCAGAATCATCACGCAAGTTTCTACGTTTACCCATTAATGCATACATTTGAATTTTTCTCTTGTTTGGTAGACCCGTAGAAAATCTTTCTAGAAAAGTTTTTGTACCATTTTTTATTTATCCATTAAAAGATTTCACTTTTATACTTTATTTTAATTTAAAATAATTAATTATATAAACTATAAAAATCAAATCATCTTATTTAACTGACTGGTCAATAAAAACTGGATGAAATATCAAAAGCCTTATGAAATATCACCTTTTATTTTTTATTACCCTTAGATCCCTGGCGTGTTCAAGAAACAAGAGTGAACCATCAAGAATGTACATATTGTTTTTTTTTTGAAGATTTTATTGATAATATTGATATTAGATATATTAATAAGTTACTACAATACTTTTCATTATGGGAAATACTTTTCATTATGGGAAGTGATTCGTACACAACATTTTTTCTCCGTACACAACAAATTATGTTTTACAAGATTGTATTGTACAACATTTTAAAACATCAATTGTTGTGTATGGAAATATGTTTTACAATATTAGCTCTTTTTCATTATTGGAAAAATAGTTTTTTTATTTCTTCAACCGGTTATTATTTATTAAACATTTTAGAATTTAGAATTCTTTAATAACTGCTTTTTTCCGTTCAATGATATTTATTATGTTTTTCTAATTAAAATTTAAAAAATATTATTTAAAAATAATTGATCTAATGTTAAATATTTTTGTTACGTGCAATTTGTGCACCGTTTTGCACACATTTTAGTCCTTTTCCATGCATCTATTTAGCATAATTGTACTTCCTTTTTCTTGCATTTTATCATATTCATGTTAGTCGTTAGAACAACCTTATTTGCACACTTTCATGTATTTTTCAAGTAAACCGAAGGTTGGGACGCACTTTGAGAGGTGCCGGGATGCATTGGTGAAGAATTCAGGATGATCAGGCGAAGAGCGGAAAAGTTGGAAAACTTTTACATTGAATGAATTTAGTGTAAATATTTTCACAGACTTTTACATTTCCGAGCTTGTGAGGAGTATTGGGTGTTGTTGCGCAAAGAGGTATAGACTAATTATCGTGTGTCTCTGTGGATCGACTCTACTTGCATTGTACTACCTTTTAGTACAATATACTGGGATTCTTTTGAAGTATATCGTACCCCTTTATTTGTTGGGTTTGACACGCCTAACAATTTTACTTCAATATCCAACGTCTACTATTAATAAGGAACAAATTGTTTAAATCACAAGTAATTTGGTTTTTAAACATAAGGCGTATATTTCTATAACGACAAATTTTGATAATTAAAATTTATAAGTTTAAAATTGAGATTTTATAAATTTATGAAACTCAAAACCTTATATAATTAATAAACTGGGAAGTTTTATAAAAAGGTTTGTAAATAGTTCTTTAGCACTCAAACGTCAAACGTTAATAAGATATTGATATTTAAATTTGATCGTGTCAAAAATATAAAATTTGATTTTTAAAAGAATCTATTAGTAAAATGTGATTTTATAAAAAGTTACCATGGTATATTAATATATGTAATACCAATGATATCATATGTTTTTAAACTAAAATTATAAAACATATAAATACCCATTTTAAAATGCAAGTCTATGTCGTCTATTTTGAAAATGCTCGCATCTCACTTGTATAATGTTTGTGGGATAAATGATACCTAATCACTTGTATTTATCTTTTGATGGCCGATGTGAATTCGCGATTCCTATAACTAGTTATTGACCGATTACACATGTTTCTCAAAATGGATGATTTGATCAACAATCTTTTACAAAAAATGATACATAAGTTTAAGAGACCTGACACATAGATGTGATCAAACATGTCAATTAACAAAAGTTGTTAGCAATCTCATGTCGCTAGGAATTATATATTATATAACTAATATTCGATATTTACCTTTTTGAATTAAATAAATAGGATAATGGTCAATTAACCATTTATTATTATTATTATTATTATTATTATTATTATTATTATTATTATTTTGCAAATTGGGTCCTACGCTTTAATAGTTAATTTGTTAGAAGCTTAAAGGGTATTAGTTATTGAAGATATAATTCCTAAGAGTACTAAATGAATTATGTTAAAATTTTATAATTCCCAAAATGTAAAATTTTATAATTCCCAAAATGCAAACACCTTGAATATCTTACTCCTTCGATCCATCCTTAAGAAGGAAAATATATTTATTAAGAACTTCCTCACTTGGAATTGAAGGTTGAAAATGGTTCTTAGACGCTAAGGGAAGTTAAGTATACTTGTCCTCCCACTTCCCATTTAGCCCCTTCTCACATCTATAGAAGCTCATAAAACATACTGCAAAATGGTCTTGTGGTATGTATTTTTCTGGGTTTTTGTCCAAACCTCAACTTTTTTTTAGATTGGTGGTCCCTTTGACAGTATTTGTATGTGGCTTTAGTCCCTCCAAAAAACTGAAATTACTGTAATACTCTTGTGTATTTCTTTTCTATTTTTCTTCTATTCTTTATCTATTTAAATAATCAAAATAATAATAAAAGACCTCTCTCTCACATACACACATATAAATTGGTCATCACCCACCTTTCACGATCGTTCTTCTCTCTTAATCAAACCTTGAAACCAGTAATAAAATCTAAACCAAAACTGATGTGTTTCTATTTGTATGAATAGAATCCAATGCATCAACAGCTTATATCCATGTATCTCTTTGACTTAGTAGTGGTGTGGTTCACCTTACGGGTCGTGACCCACCATTGCTGTTCAGATGAAAATAAAAGTTGTAAACCAAAAAAAGAACCCAAATCCACAAACCAAATCTTAAACCAATTCTATGTGAATATAAACAAATCAAGACAATAAGATCAATATCAAAACCAAAATCAAAACAATAACAATGGAATTAGGTTTTAAGATCTTTTCCTCTCCTCTTCTTTGCAGCGGGTCTTCTAGAGATAGTGGTGGAAAGATGAATAACAAAATTGACACCGGAGATAATACCTACCTCAAACCTTACTCTACTCTCTCTCTCTCTCTATCTATCTATCTATCTATCACCCCTTTCGTCTTCTTCACATCCAAAGCTTTGAAACCAGAGAAATTATTTGTCACAGGTAAGCAGGAAACTATAGGTATTTACTTTAATGGTGCCGGTAGAAGGGCGGACTCCCCGAGTGCTTCTAGAGAGAGAAATTAAGAGCTCGAAATTTGGTAGCTTTATATAGGAACAGTGGGTACGCACCACATACTGACCATAGGCGCGTCACGCCCTTTGCGCCTTGGTGGCTCCTCTGGTCATTTGCCACGTGTCGTCCACCCCTTCGTCTGCATTATCCTTCTAGAACAATGCCACATGTCACCATTTCATGGTGCCATGTGTCCAAATCTCATGGTGCAACGTCATCTTGTCTCTTGGAAGAGGCGGCCTCCCGACATGCCACGTGGCACAATCCGGTGATGCCACGTCATCAACACTGGTAAATTTTCGCAGATTTTCGAACAACCATAACTTTCGCATATGAGCTCCGTTTTTTATGTTCTTTATATCCCCAAAATCCTCTCGAAGAGCTCTAAAACTTTCATTAATATCTCAAAATCTAATTCTTGATATAACAAAATTTCATATTTAGACCAGTTTAGACTGTTAAAGTCCTTGCGAAATTCTTAATTCCTTCATACGAACTCTGTTTTTTACTGTCTTTTTTATCAACAAGTTCATATTCACGAGATCTTCAATTCTCCTTTAGATTGTTTCAGCTAACAATCAACTGATTTAAATTTCGATTTATGTGCTGACAGATGTGTCGAAACTTCGAAAAATGATAACTTCCTCTCATCAAGTCAGATTTGGATGTTCTCTATATGCACGCTCTCGGCTTAACGAATACTATGAATTTCATTTAGATCACTTAGGATAAAAAGTAATTTATCAAAATTTCATTTTTTGCGATACGTAGAGTCGTGTCGGTTTATTTGCGAATCTTCGAAGAAGCATAACTTCTTCATACGAAGTCAGATTTAGTGTTCTTTATATTTACGGAATCCTGACACATACTATAACTTCGGTTAAGATTATTTATCCTAAATAATATCATATAAAAAAAATCATTTTTAATGCTTATTATATATTAATTGACTAACCCGAATTGACTAACCTGAATCTGTAGGTGTTACAACATCTTCTACAACTTCCAATCCTCCATTTGAAGAATTAAAGTCTACAAAGGTTGTTATTCTTTTCATTCTATGGTTGGTTTAATCTTTCTATGAATGAAAAATGATTTTTGGTAGGTATAAAAATGTTTTATGTTTATTCAAGTTTTAAAGCTTCTATTGCCGTTTTTAGCATTTTTAAAAACTAATTTTTGAATAAAACTCAATAACGCCATCGTTGCATTGACCTCACACCCCACTTCATCATCAATCAGTTTTATTCCTATTCCAGTTTGTATAAAATCGGGGATTTTCCCCATTTTTTATTCTACTTATTATAAAAGATTAAATTAGATTTACGGTTTCTGTTTTTTCCCTAGGTTTGAGCACCAGTGTCTTTTTTGTAGCATTGAGCATCCACGAAAATTTGTTTTCGCATTTTTGCAGCTTTGAGCGGTAGTTAGGGTTCTTATTTTGCAAACGGGTTTTTTTTTTTTTTTTTTTTTTTGTGAAGAATTGTTGATTGTTATTAAGTAAAAAAAAGAAAAATGGATGATAATGTGTTTGTATTTAATTCATAGGGCAATGGTTTTTTCACAGATTTGAACATCAATGGTCGATGGTAGAGGTGGTGGTGTTGATGGGAAGAAAGAATTTTTAAGGATTATCGGTGGTGGGTATGGTCGATTGCAGCAGTGCTTGTATAGTGGTGGTTGTTGGTGAGGGAATGAGAGTGAGAATATATATATATATATATATATATATATATATATATATATATATATATATATATATATATATATATATATATATATATATATATATATATATATAATTAAAATTTTGAAAAAAAAAATATAAAGGGTAATAGTAATTTTCTATCGGATAGAGATTTATACTGTAACAAAATAAATAGGGACAAAATCCATAATTTTAATAAACAACATGGACGATTTCAATATCTTCATCTATATATGGACTATTTTATAAATCTCTCTAATCTAATTTATCATTTTAAACAGATATCATATTAATATTTGATATTTGGGAGTAAAATAAAATTATTTTATTTTGCTAAGACGGTGGCCTTTGTTTTTTTAAATAATAATAATAATATTATACGATCGATGAACATTATTATGTATATATATGCAGTTATATGAATAAAATTTGTAATTATTATATTTTAATTTATATTCTCTATTCAAAATATCAATTTTAGTTTTAACAAGATTTTATAATATAAATTATTATTAGAAATAAAATAATATTATACATTATTAGTGTGCTTCGAGTCGACACGGGTTGAAGACAGGCTCAAGACAACACTATCGATACCGTCGGCTACACTATTTCGAGCTTAGGTACAACAGAAAAACAAGAATCACTAGTTACCTCTGAGGCATTGGGGCTATGACTTTGAAAAGAGTAAATTACACGATTCGTCCCTGGTCGAATGGTCAAATTGCGCGTTTAGTCCTTATTTTCAAAATTTAACTCGGACCATCCCTATAATATTGTTTTTTCACTTAGACAGTCTCTGACGGATATAAAATGACTATTTTGCCCTTCTCAGTTTCTTTTCTATTTTTCTTATTATTTGTTTTCAATTTATATTAATAAATAATTGAATAATCCATCATTTATACCCGACCCACCCAAACACACCCAACTCTTTTAAACTTTCAGGTAGGAAAGAGATACAATTGTCGTCCATCCACCACCACCACCTAGTACCGTCTCCGACCACCTATCACTGTCACTAAAACGACCTCCATTGATACCAACAAAACCCATACACCTCTCACACACCTATTATCCTTTCCCACATGTCACCTTCTTCAACAGACACCTTTTACACTCCCATTCTCTCTTCGACCTCTGTCACATTCTCAAAATCAGATCTATTTGAAAGCATGTAAATTCGTTTGATGGTTCAACAAGCACTGAAGAATATGGAGTTCAACAATTGCAAAAGAAGTAGGTGGTGCTCTGATGGGAGTTTGATGACGATGTATGGTGGCCATGATGGTAGTTAGTCTCGCTGAGAACGGAAGAGGGGGAACTATGGAGTATTGGTTATGATGTTGGATCTCGATGAGGAGGGTGACAGTGGTGTCACGGTTTTCTAGCGTCAGGGAGGCAGATGGGTGGTGTCGTCTACACTGATGGGATTGCTTAGGTCACCAACACTGAGCTAGGGTTTGGATTTTGGAGCAAATGGAGAAGAAGGGCGGAGGAGGCGCTGGTTAGCTAGGGTATTGGGTTATTGTTGGGAGTAGGGGAGAAAGAGGGAGACAACGGCAGACTCTTCAGTACGTGCGAAGCACCTGCGATAGTGTGTTCTTGGTGATGTCAGAATGGTGTCAACAGACACCGAAAACCTTCCTCTTCTCCAATTTGAACGTTGGAAACCACCTTCATCCATTGGAAATCCTCAATCTGAAATCTGTCACCATGAATTTGGAAACCACTACCCATAACGTCCAGCAACCCATATAATTTGTACTTCTTTTTTCCTTCCAGGTTCACCAATCGGAGGTGCGGTGATGGTGGTGGGCAACTGTCAATGACAGATCTGCGATGGTGGTGGGATTTGAATGGATCAGAGGTGGTGTTGATCTGGTGTGCTTTAGGAAGGGCGAAGGAAAAAGGGAAAGGGAAGGGGAACGATAAGATATCTCCAACAAAGTGATGCTCTTCTTTTTCTCTCTCCCAGCAGCTCCGACGACGACAGTGATATCTCCGGCGACCCATCTTTCTCTAGCTCCGACAGCACAAACAGAAGATACAGTGAAAATGAAAGGATAGAGGGTTGTAAGTGGGGTTAGGGTAGAGATTGTGGGTTTGTGGTGTTGGGGATTATTTTTATTTTTCTTTTTAATTGTTAATAATAAACAAATCAAAAAATATATCAAAAAAGAAATAAAAAAGGTAAAATAGTCATTTTATGTCCGTCAGGGATGGTCCGAGTGAGAAATAAATATTATAGGGACGGTCCGAGTTAATTTTTGAAAATAAGGATTAAACGTGAAATTTGACACTTGAGTAAGGGATGAATCGTGTAATTTACTCCGTTGAAAAAGTCTCTCTCTCTCTCTCTCTCTCTCTCTCTCTCTCTCTCTATATATATATATATATATATATATATATATATATATATATATATATATATAGGGGATAGGGAATATACATTACAGCCCCACCTAAGCTTAGGTACTAAACCTCTAAAATATGTCGTTTTATCACGCTAAATATACCCGGTTTGGTTTTACTTCGTAAATATATCATCCCCCATAACATTTCTTTCTGTCATTATCGTTTTACAATCTCTGTTTTCCTTCTTTAATTATCGTTTATTAATTCATCCAAGTGACATTACTAAACCCTAAACCCTAAATTTAAACCCTAAACCCTAAACCTAAACCCTAAACCTAAAATCTAAACCCTAAACCCCAAACCCTAAACATAAACCCTAAACCCTAAACCTAAACCTAAACCTAAACCCTAAACCCTAAACCTAAATCCTAAACCCTTAATCCTAAACCTTACTGTGTCGATCTTGAATTTACATCTTGAAATATTAATCGTGAATCCATTAACCGTAATCTTTATTTAGTAAAACAATTTCTTTTCAAGAGGTTTAGTACCTAAACTTAGGTGGGGCTGTAGTGTATATTCCCTTTTCCCATATATATATATATATATATATATATATATATATATATATATATATATATATATATATATATATATATATATATATATATATATATATATATATATATATATCATTCTTAAAATTTTGTGTTTTGTACCAACTATAAATACCACACTCAACCACTTTAAAAATCACACACATTCTCTCCAATTCGGCAATTCCATTCCAACTTTCTCCGGTTGCGTTAAAATTCCATTTGAAATGGATTCTAGTCGTGACTACTTCAAAAAAACAAAAAGTCAGTTCAAGCCAAATATGCAACCGATGCAACGAAGTGGGTTCTTAAGATTTTTCATATTCCACACTCGAAACCAAAATTCCAAATTATCCATAATTCACACTTTATCAACCCTAATATAACTAACTACAGATGCAACAAGTGTAAAATCAATTTCAACTATTCTCACAAAATTTGTGTTTCTTTTTTACCTAAGTATAAATACCACACTGACCCACTTCAAGAACCACACAACTACTCTCCAGTTTGATTCCAACTTTCTCCAGTTCTATTATAATTCTGCTTAAAATGGATTTTAGTTGTGGAAACTCCAAAAACGTCGGTTCAAGCCAAATACGCAACTGGCACAACGAAGCTAGAAGCAGTTCTCAATAAGTTCCATATTTCATTCTCGAAAACTAAATTCCAAATTATCCTTAATTCTCACCATCTCAACCCCAACACAACTACCTACAGATGCAACGAGTGTATAACTAATTTTGTCTATTTCAAGAAAATATCAGTTATAATTTGTTCCCCTACCATTCATAATCCTTTCCGAAAACCCAATTCCAATATTCCACTCCCAAAGCATCGCAATTTCGTGATGCTCAAAACAAAGAACCCGAAGAACCAAGCGATAAACCCACTCCCATCCATCAAAACCAAAACGAAGAATTAGACAACAAGCCCCAACCCATCCCCGACACTTCAAAAATTATACCGATCGTCGAAAATAAAACAATATGAATCGATAAGGAAGAAGTAGCATTGACGAAGGCTTATATCGACATTTCAAAAGATAAGGATGGTGTAAGTCAACACAAGGAGCTTTTTGGGATCAAGTTCTGAAACACCCTAAACTACAACTGTGGGTTTAGATCGTTCAAAGCACCAAATGGACTCCAATTGGAAGGATATGTAGGTGAAATGTAACAATTTAAATTGCATCTTCAATCGATAGGTGAATAATCGTGTGAATGGTAAAATCAAGGTCGATATGTGAAAGTCGACAACATAAACTCTACAAAATCAAAGCTCTTACACACAAGATGGCTTGGGATACTTTGAAATTCCTCCTGAAATGGTTAGACGTCAACAAATACAGTAATAATCCATTAATCCCCCTCTTCCATCCAAAAGGATCAACACATCGACTCCAACGCGTACATAACCTCTTCTAATGCATAATTTTCATCCGATTTTAATGTCGAGCTTGAAGCGATTCCATCTAATTTTAATGTCGAGCTTGAAGCGATTCTTATTGTCTTACAACCACCGAGGCAACAAAAATGAAAGAAAACAACATTCACATCCTCACAACCTCTCGAACTAACTGAGTTTGTCGTTGAAATTGTTGGCCTTGTCTACCAAAACAAAAAAGAGAAGGAAGAGAAAGAAGGCGACATTGAGATGATGAATTTCGGCTCATGGGGAGCTATCAGGCAAGATAAAACGGCATTCTTTGAGGAAAATGATATGTAGCTCTTTCTTAAGCCGCATGACCATTTGACCGAAGAGATGTTCAATTTGATGCTGCCATGAAACGATACATTAATACATTGTATGGTTTTTAAATATATAATTTTATTTTAGACTTTTAATTATTATTTTAGAATTTTTTAATAATGCCTTCGAATTTTAAATGCCGTTTCATGCTTTTATTTTCTCTATGTAGTAGTTTTTTATTTTTTTAATGAAATGTATTTTTTAATTTTATTTTTCTAAGAAGTATTAAATAAATTATATATGTGACAAGGAATGAGAAGTATGAATTTTCATGAATAGAAAGGTGATGATGGGAGGAATAAAATTCTAGCATCCTAATTATTATGTTTTAATATAATATATAAAATAGGTAATAAATATTATTTTATGGGTAATTAAATTATCTAACCAGTTTTTAAAGTATATTCCAAGAAAATAATCAATATTTTTTCTTTAACAAAAATAACCATTGGTCTGGAATGGATTCCAGACTAAGAAACAACATTTTTTTTATTGATTCTAGAACGACATTCAGATTGTCGACCAACATTCCAGATTCCGAACAAAAATTTCGGATTTTGAAAAAAAAGCCTTTATAAATTCAAGAAAATAAAACCAAAATCAGAAGAATATTTCGAGGATTTTGAGAAAAAAAATATCCTCTATCTAATAATTTTTTTAACATTATATTGTCTGCATTTTAATTATTTTTATGATTAAAAAACTGACGCCATTTCGTGATATAAAAGAATCACGAAACTGGTAACAAGGTATCTCTTTGACCGTTTGACGTATAAACAAAATAAGTTGTAACAAAATTAATAAGTTAGGCATGCAAGTTGAGCCTATGTAGGATGATATTTTTTATTTTTTCCATATAGTTCCAAAAGAGTCAACAACGAAACTCATAAAACCAAATTCCATTACGGCATTTCTTGAACATAATTTTGTTTACACTTAAAAACGAATAATCAAAAGTTATAATTTTTTATTTCGTGATTTTTTCCTGAAATTGTTTATTTCGTTAAAATAAAGTTGCTTTCACACACACAAAAAAAAAAAAAAAAATGTCTTTAGAATCGATTTAACACATCACAAATATCTTTCACGAAATAAATAGTATAAAAAAAAATGAATTAAATATTATATCCGTATATTATTATATCTATTTTAGTGATGATCATAGCTATAGTCATGAAACGCATAACGAGGTAGAACTATTTTTAATATTACAAGTCTATTTCATCGTTATCTTCTTCAATTCATGTTTGAACAATTAGGTACAAGTTTTTGAATGATTTCCTATGTGTTTGTGGTCATTCCTTGAGATTTTCAGATATAAAATAATCAAGTCCAGCTGAATATACAACCTTTTATGCATGCCATACAAGCAATAATAAATTATTAGACAATATCTAATCATTCCAGGATCATGGGCCTCATATCGATTAAATTATTGTGTAGAGCTTCCAATTATAGGTCCAATTCATTAATGATGATTACTATGTCATACTCATGTATTTATTAATTAAAGAAAAAAAAAAGTATAAAGTAAAAGCTTATTAGAGTTTCTTGAGGGTCGGTATCTAAATATAAAAGTGTTATACCCTCTTCAACAAGTCATATAGCGTGATTGTTATGAATATAGTCGCCGATTTACCCTTGATAAACTCTCCTATTTTATTTACTACCATGCTAAAAAGATAATAGAAAATACTCAGTATGTCAAGTACTATGTACAACTTATCATACACAAGGCACAACTCACTATTGCAAAAAATTTAGAACAGAAAAGAAGAAAAAAGTTTCAATTATAAAGGGTTCAAAGTTAAGAGTATGCTTACCAACGGTAGTTGTTGCCTGTTCTTCGGCTTCCTTCATTGATTAGTAGAATAGGGAAAAGGGTAGAGCGAAAGCGAGAAATGGAAAATAGAATTTTGGGTTTGTAAGGGTGTTCTTTCCAACGCAATCATATATATATATATATATATATATATATATATATATATATATATATATATATATATATATATATATATATATAGGGTTACGTTATTTTGTTTTTAGTAACTATTGTGTGCCAGAATGCATAGATCTGGACCATCGGATGAAATATAATCAAAGGTCATGATCTGAGGGTCTATGATAGTAGAATAGGATAACATATACCATATAATCACACAAATTTCAGCATAAGAGCATTTTAGTCAATTAACCTATATTAAAAAAGGAAATTTTCGGATTTTTAAGGATAATTAATTTCTTTATTTTTAAAATCTGAATATTTTAAATTAATTCAAAATTAAAAATCCGATTTTATTTTGTCTAAATGATAGAATGTTAACCATAAACTAGTAAATATATTTTTCGATTTTATTCTGTCAGAATGACAGAATGCCAACCATAAACTAGTAAATACATTCTGAAAAGAATACACAAAATCAATTCTTGAACTAATAATATACCAAATAATTACATTGTATAATTGTGATTCATTAAATAATAACAACATTCTATAAAGAAAAAAAAACATCAAAATCTAACAAAAACACTAATCTATTCTGAGAGAATATTATTTCTTAGCAACACTTTATACATTATAGCATAACACATTCTGGTATAATACACTCTCGTTCTCTATGTTTTCTTCCTTCTCCACATCAATGTTAGTCTCTTCAAAACCTAAATCCACAAAGAAAACATAATCAAGTTTCAAAAATTAAAAAATTCAATGCATTCTAAGAGAATTACAACTATAAATTCTGACAGAATGTATTAAAGACTATAAAATTTAACAGAATATAGAAGAAAATAAAAACTATAAATTCTGACAGAATGTAGTAGAGACTATCAAGTCAACCATAAAGTATCACAAATTCATTACCAGTTACACAAATATACTTGTTCTTGACAATTATTCTCGAACATTCTAACAGAATACATTTATATAAAATAAATTCTAATAGAATACATTACAGAATATATTTATATAAAATAAAGTCTAACAAAATAAGAAGCAGATCGTCATTAACCAAGTACAAACCAGTTTATTTAGAACCCCACTTCAAAACATATTCATGAATTACAAGACATATGCTGTCAAAACTAAACCAAAACATGAAAATTTTTAAAATTAATTTAATAAGAAAACCTTCAAGATTGAATGAACCAAAATAATTATTAGTAGCCTTAACAAATAGGATCTAAAAAAAATACAACACATGCTAGCTATTGTTTTTCCTAGAAGGTTCTTTGTGTTCTTGTTTAATTATATGATAGCAGGTTTTTTGCTAACAAATTGAGATAATGCAAAAGATTATTTCTTCAAGGAACACCCACGTGAAACTTCACCACAAATTACACAAGCATTAACGAACAGGAGCACTATAAAATAATATTGATAAAATCATCATCAAGAGCATTAGGAAACAGGAGCATTTAAATCAATACCGCAACATATTATTTGGGTTTAATATTGATAAAGTTATCAGAAGCATGAACAAACAGGATGAAAAATACAACGTATCAGAATTTAATAGGAAACACTCAAAATTTTAGGAAAAAAAAAACACAATTAGCGCATACCTGTGGAGAATTGAAGAAATTAGGGGAATCTGAATCTATCAAAATACATCAACAATTTATGGGTTTAGATCCACAATTCTCTCATGGCTTCTCGACAATCATCAATGTTAAGAATTGAAGAAATTAAAAGATGGATTCACAGCAACGCCATTGCTCCTCTGCATCCCCTTCTTCAGCGTCATTGACCCCAGAGTTCACCATCGATTGTGAGACGAGAGTATGTGCACCCTTTTGGATCCGTCGATTGTAGAAGAAGAAGCAAAATCGGTGATGGTGATGGTGTCGATGCCGATGATGAAGTGTTCGGCCACAAATATAACTAGGTCAAATATATTTCGTTTATTTCCTTAATTGAATGATTAGTTTATTTCCTTAATTGAATGATTTCAATTAAATGATTTCCTTAATTTAACCTACAAAAGGTCCAAAATACCCTTTAATGATTTATTTAATTATTTATTATTTCTTGAATTCTCATTGGTGCATTTAGGCACACTATAGTTGCTAAAAATATTTGAACCTAGCTATATATATATATATATATATATATATATATATATATATATATATATATATATATATATATATATATAGGGAGTGGTTCAAATGAGAACAATAAAAGATTAAGAACCTAAGAACCCCATTAGTTAATAAATATTTACATGATATTCTTGTTAAACATGTGAAAATCCTTTTTTTTCTCTCTTTTCGATACAAAAAGAGCAAAATTGTAATTTTTGCACTATAATATTTTCATTCTTATATGCTCTCATATTTGAACACAAAACTTATATAAATTACAAGTTTATACAGTCTATTCGTAATTTAATCCACAAAATTCACAATTTAATACAAACCATTTTATACTAATTCACAAACTTAAAGAAATCAAAATTTCAAACCTTACTACTACCACCACCACACGCCGCCACCAACCACCTATACCAGCATCGCAACCATTATTTTTTCTAAATTAGATCTGTAAACAAAGTCATGCATTAATAACATAAATACTGCATTCACAGTCTAATAAAACCATTTATTTCATTCATTTTGAATTTAATGCAAAATTATTATTAAAACTAATGTATTCTTATATACTTATACAAGACAACAAATAAATATATTCATAAAAAAATTTACACATAAATCATTCATATTTTAAATTGTGAATTTAATATATTAAGTCGTGAATAAAATTTACATTATTTCAAAAGCAAACAAAAAAATTATAAAATAATCACAGCTTAATGTCAATTTATTCACAACTTTATACAATCAACTCATAATTTAATACACAAAATTTACAGATTAATATAGTCAATTCATAGTCTAGGAAGAAAATATACAGTTTAATGCAGTAAATTCACAGTTTAAAACACAAAAGTCATAGTTTAATACACAAAATTCAAAGTTTAATACACAAAAAGTATGCATCCATAACCATATTTTCAGCTTAACACTCTTTATATAGTCAATACAAAGTTTATACACAAAATTCATAGCTTAATACAAGTAACTTCATAGTTTCATACACATAATTCACAATTTAATCTAGTCAATTTACAGTTCAAACAGAAAATTCACAGCTTAATACAGTCAATTCGTAGTTTAAAAAGAAAATTCAAAGCTTAATGTAATCAATTCACAGTTTAAAACACAAAAATGACAGCTTACTAGACTAAATTCACATTTAATACACAAAAAGTAGTATTCACATCCATATTATCGACTTAAAACACTTATTACAATTAATACACAATTTAATATATAAATTCACAAACTAGTATAATAAATTTAAAGTTTAATTCAAATAAAATTATACATTCACAAGTTAATAGCAGTTAAAACTAAGATTAACAAAATTATATGACAAATGAGAGATTAAAATATCAAATTCACACATTAACAGAAAAAAAACATAAAAAAGAAAACCAAAATATAATAGAGATCTACAACAAATGCAAGTAGAAAAACATAATATCAACTTAAAACTTTTAATTCATAGTTAAATATAGAAAATTCACTGTTTAATACCCAAAAAAAATATGCATTCAAAAGCATATTTTCAACTAAAAAATTTAATACAATCAATTCACAGTTTAATACAACTAATTTATAGTTAAATATACAAAACTCACAGCTTAATATAGTCAATTTACAGTTTAAACAACAAATTCACAGCTTAATGCATTCAATTCGCAATTTTAAACACAAATATCACAGCTAAATACACAAACTTCATACTTCAATATACAAAAAATATGCATTCACAACTTATTTCACAGCTTAATAACTTACCAAATTTTATTGAGACATTTCATCAAACACCTTATGTGCATCTTTTTTTCAGAACTTCTTTTTGTAAACACCATCAATGTAAACACCATACACACACCAGATCTAACCTGAAAATGGACAAAAACATCAGATCAGATGTCGATTTGGTGGTGTTTTGACCAAAAATAAGAGAGACAAAGATGAAAATGAGTTATACATAGGAAAGAGGTGACACATAACAGATCTGGTACAAATTTGACAAACATTTTCGCCAGTGATGGAACATTTCAGAGAAAAAAATAAGTTCAAGAGTTCTGGAACAAAACATTTGTATAATAACACCAAATTCTCAGATTACATCAGATCTGAATTTATCTAGAGGTGGTCGGACATCTGGAGGCGGCGCTCGGTGGTGATGACAGATCTAAAGTCGGAGGTTGTAGATATGAAGGCGAATGCACCAGATCTGAAGGTAAATGCTTCAGATCTGAAGGCGGCGGCTCCGAATCTGAAGATTGTTGTATTCCGGCAACGACGACGGTGTCGGCGGTGGTGCCGGCGTTGGTGGTGGTGGTCGGCAGCGGTAGAAGGTAAGAGAGAAAGAGAGAGAGAGAGAGAGAGAGAGAGAGAGACCAAATCCAAGTCTAGATCTAATTTTGAATATAACAAGTATTATGTTAAAAGTGGGTTAAATTTAATTAGGTGGTTCTTAGGTTCTTAATCTTTTTTGGTTCTCATTTGAACCTTTACCTATATATATATATATATATATATATATATATATATATATATATATATATATATATATATATATATATATATATATATATGTTGTAAATAATTGAATGACAACATTTCCTAATGTCAAATGTGTAAGAGTTATTTTCAACTCTTATGACAAATATGTCAAATATGTGTAAGAACTCATTAATTATGTCTAGTGATTTAACTAGTATAAATAGCACTATCACATATGTAAAAGATACACCAATTTCAATACTTTATATATGTTATCAAATTCTCTCCAAATCTCCTTTCTTCTTTCTTAAAGGTTCTTAGTTTAGTTTTACTAATCTTGTTTTAATTACATCAAATTTATAACACGTTATCAGCACGAAAGCTCAAATCAAGGTTATTTAACAAGTGGAAATCACATCTATCTTAATCAAGGTATGTATTACTAAGTAAAAACATTATTAATTATAATAACCTTCATCATATTAAACTAATAATATGAATTACTAAAACTTATACATTATGAACATTATGGACTACTAACGATTTTTATTTCTTATACTAACATTTTTTTTATGTATTCTAATTTTTATGCATACTAACATTTACATTATGCAACTAACTTTTATTTATGCATACTAACATTTAAATTATGCAACTAGTCTTCATTTATATATATACTAACATTTATTTATAAGTGTCAATGTTTATTCATATTTTTCAAAATTTTATAAACATTTACTAATATTTATTTATGTTTCTAATTACTAAATTATACCTAGTAATATATATATATATATATATATATATATATATATATATATATATGCAACGGTTATAAACAACAAAACAACGGCTATATTTTTTTACTATAAATAAACACCTTTACCCTGCTTATTTTACCCACAACAAATATTTCTCTCTTCTATAAAAAAAAAATCAATTTCAAGAAATCAAGCTTCAAGATGATTCATCCTTTTGTTATAATCATTACTATAATAGTCATATTACTTTTCATCCCAATTCTTAACGTCGAAGATAATATGGAATTTCAAGTACTTTTAGGCTTGTATGCAATGTTCAGCTTTATCGCTTCTTTTTGTTGTAATATTTATTGAAAATAAATGGATTTTAACTTTTATTTTGTCTAAAATTTATAGTTACAATATGTCCAACATTGCAAAGCTCGAGTTTGCAGCACTTGAAGTTAGTGGGAAAAACTATGTGCCATGGATGATAGATGTAAAAATGCATCTTGAGTCCATGGGAATCTCAAATGCTATAAATGAATTTAATAATTGCTTGGCACAAGACAAAGCAAGAGCACAAGTTTTCCTTCGTAAGCATATTGATGAAATGTTGAGATTTGAATATCTTGATGTTACTGATCCAAGTATTCTCTGGAATCTTTTAAAAGAAAGATTTGATCATCAAAAGGAAGTGATACTTCCAAATGCTAGAGATGAATGGAGAACACTAAGGTTTCAAGACTTCAAGAAAGTAAATGAATACAACTCAGCTTTGTTCAGAATATGTTTACAACTCAAGTATTGTGGACAAGAAGTTACCGATGAAGATATGTTGGAGAAAACTTACTCCACATTTCATGCAACAAACATTACCTTGATGCAACAATATCGGATGCAAAAGTTCACAAGATATTTTGAACTAAATGCATGTCTGCTTGTTGCAGAGCAAAACAATGAGCTCTTGATGAAAAACCATGAATCTCGTCCAACGGGATCAGTAGCACTTCCTGAAGCAAATGCTACAAATATTGATGGTCATCAGAACAATACACGTGGACGAGGCTGTGGCTATTTTAATCGAAACCAAAGCCATAATCAGAACCATAATTTTGGTCGTGGACAAGGTAATAATCGTGTTTGTGGCCATAAAAAGAATAATTACCAATCTTCACAAAGAAACAATGTCCATACACAAGATAAGGCCAAAGTGGCAAGGCATGATACTGGGACATCACAAAAATCTGATGGTTAATGTTATAGATGTGGTAGCACAGGCCATTGGTCAAGGACCTGTCGCACACCTGCACATCTTTGTCAACTTTATCAAGAGTCCATTAAAGGAAAAGGAAAAGAAGCAAACCTCGATGATAATGTTGAATTCGCTCCGCTAACTTTTGATGAATTCTACAATGAGATGGAAGACATAAACTAAAATTTTCTATTATTGTTCTAATAAACTTGTTTTTCCTTTATTTGTTTTTCATGTAATGTCTTTCCTACAATAAATGAACTTTCTTTATAATAATTATTATGATTATGTTTATTCGCTTATTATTTTTTTTATATGTGAAGTTTAATATGAGTCCAACTGGAGCACAACACCAAGAAAAGGTTGGGGATCTTTGTATAGCAGATAGTGGTAGTACGCATACTATTCTGAAATCAAAGAAATATTTTTCAAAATTAGTACCAACAAAATCGGTCATACATACAATATCAGGTCCTGCAGACTTGATAGAGGGAACTGGGAAAGCCCATTTTATATTACCAAATGGTAAAAGTTTTTCTGTAGAAAATGCCTTATTTTCTCCAAAGTCTAATAGAAACTTACTAAGTTTCAATGATGTATATTTCAAAGGATATGACACAAACACTATGACCATTGAAAATAAGAAATATAGGTATATTATAGACAAAAACCATGTGCTTGAAAAACTACCAACACTTGATTTCGGTCTGCATTATACATATATACATATGATTGAATCAAATATGGTAATCAAAGGAAAACATTGTGATCCTGGGACATTCAATTTATGGCATGATAGGTTAGGTCATCCAGGATTAATAATGATGCAAAGGATAATTGAAAATACGCATGGGCATCCATTGAAAGACCAAAAGTTCCCTCAATCCAACAACATAAAACCATGTGCATCTTGTTCCCTTGGAAAGTTAATTATAAAACATTCTCCAATGAAAGTTGGAAGGGAGTCACCTAGATTTCTATAAAGAATTCAAGGTGATATATGTGGACCGATTCACCCACCATCTGGACCATTTAGATACTTTATGGTCTTAATAGATGCATCCAACAAATGGTCTCACGTTTGCCTATTATCAACTCGTAAAATGGAATTTGCAAAGTTTCTTGCCCAAATTATTAAATTAAGGTCACATTTCCCTGATTATACTATCAAAAGAGTGAGACTTGATAATGCTGGTGAATTTACTTCACAAGCATTTAATGACTATTGTATGTCTGTGGAAATTGTTGTTGAGCATCCAGTTGCTCATGTACACACACAAAATGGTTTAGTTGAATCACTGATTAAACGTATCCAGCTAATAGCTAGACCATTGATAATGAGGACCAAACTTCCTGTGTATGTTTGGGGTCATGCAATCTTACATGCTGGATCATTGATACGTATGAGACCAAGTTCATATAATTTATATTCTCCTTTACAACTTGCTTTTGGTCAAGAGCCAAATATATCCCATTTGAGAATTTTTGGTTGTGCATTATATGTCCCTATTGCACCACCTCAACGGACAAAATGGGTCCTCAAAGAAGGTTAGGAATATATGTTGGTTATGAGTCAGTCTCTATTATAAGATATCTTGAACCATTAACAGGTGATGTTTTTACACCACACCTAGCAGATTGCCAATTTGATGAGGCAAAGTTCCCATCATTAGGGGGAGAAAAGAAGATTCTGGAAAAGGATGTGCCATGGCATGAGCCTTCTTTATCATATCTTGACCCCCGCACAAAGCAATGTGACATGGAAGTTCAAAAGATAATGCATTTCCAAGAAATGGCAAGTCAATTGCCTGATGCATTTACTGACACAAAAAGGGTGACTAAATCATATATACCAGCTGTCAATGTTCCAGCTCGAATTGAAATTCCACAGGGGCAATCTGATGATAAAATCACTCAAGAGTCTAAAACACGCCTGAAGCGTGGAAGGCCATTTGGTTCTAAGGATAAGAACCCACGAAAAAGAAGATGATCAGAAAATGCACTGGATCATGAGGAAAGTGTTCCTGTAGAGACACAGATTATTCAAATTCCCCCCAGGAAAGGAGGATGATGCACAAAATCATGGTCAAACAAAGATAATACGTGACCACAATGAAGTTGACAATATAAGTGCAATATTTTCTTATTCAGTTGCATGTGATATTATGAATGATGATCCCGAACCACAATCTGTCATTGAATGTCAAAAAAGAAATGATTGGGCTAAATGGAAGGAAGCTATGCAAGTTGAGTTAAAGTCTCTTAACAAGAGAAAGGTTTTTGGGACCATTATCCTCACACCTGGAGTTGTTAAACCATTAGGGTATAGATGGATCTTCGTACGAAAAAGAAATGAGAAAGACGAAATTGTAAGATACAAGGCTAGGCTTGTTGCTCAAGGTTTCTCTCAAAGACCTGGAATTGATTATGAGGAAACTTATTCACCTGTAATGGATGCAACTACCTTTAGATATTTAATTAGCTTGGCAGTCTTTAAAAATTTAGAGATGCGTCTTATGGATGTTGTTACAGCTTACTTATATGGATCACTTGATAGTGACATCTATATGAAAATCCCTGAAGGATTTAAAATGCCTGAAGCATTAAGTGGAAAACCCAAAGAAATGTACTCTATAAAATTACATAGATCTTTGTATGGGTTAAAGCAATCTGGACGCATGTGGTATAATCGTTTAAGCGATTATTTGACAAGCAAAGGTTATAAAAATAACACTATTTGTCCATGTGTATTTATTAAGAAAACAACATCTGGGTATGTGATCATAGCAGTCTATGTTGATGATCTAAACATCATTGGAATGAATAAACAAATCCTTGAAGTGATTGAACTTTTAAAGAAAGAATTTGAAATGAAAGATCTTGGAAAAACCAAATATTGCCTTGGTTTACAGATTGAGCATATGCCTAACGGAATACTTGTGCATCAATCAAATTACACAGAAAGAGTCTTGAGACGTTTCAATATGGACAATGCCAATCCTTTAAGCACTCCAATGGTTGTTAGGTCATTAAATATTGACAAGGATCCATTTCGTCCATGCGAAGAAAATGAAGAAGTCCTTGGTCCAGAAGTACCATACCTTAATGTAATTGGAGCTCTTATGTATCTTACCAATTGTACTACACCTCACATTTCTTTCGCTGTAAACTTGCTAGCAAGATTTAGTTCATCCCCAAAAAAAAAGACATTAGAATGGAATCAAACATATTTTTCGATACCTTCGAGGAACTAGTGATTTAGGGTTATTTTATCCTAACAATTCAAAAGAAAGCTTGATTGGTTATGCAGATGCAGGTTATTTGTCTGATCCTCAAAAAGCTAGATCTCAAACTGGATACATATTCATGAATGGAGGTACCGCAATTTCCTGGTGTTCTCAAAAGCAAACACTTGTTGCCACATCCTCAAATCATGCTGAAGTAATTGCACTAAATGAAGCTAGTAGAGAATGTACATGGTTGAGATCAATGACACAACTAGTTTTAACTTCATGTGGACTTGAAACAGATGTAGGTCCAACTTTAATATATGAAGATAACTCAGCATGTGTCACTCAAATGAAAGAAGGATATATCAAGAGCGAAAGGACAAAACATATACCTCCAAAGTTTTTTGAGTACACTCAAGAGCTTATAAAGAACCATCAAGTTGAAATCAAATATGTTCAATCCAGTAACAATGCAGCAGACCTTTTTACGAAGGCACTTCCTACTGCAATATTCAGGAAACATGTCCATGGCATCGGAATGCGACACGTGCATAGAATATAATGTGACAGATGTCTAAATAAGGGGGAGTCAACTATACACTGCACTCTTTTTCCCTACGCTAAAGTTTTTTCCCACTGGGTTTTCTTTAGCAAAGTTTTTAATGAGGCAGTACTTCAAGGTTGAACTCTAATTTGAAATGATGTCATCCAAGGGGGAGTGTTGTAAATAATTGAATGACAACATTTCCTAATGTCAAATGTGTAAGAGTTATTTTCAACTCTTATGACAAATATGTCAAATATGTGTAAGAACTCATTAATTATGTCTAGTGATTTAACTAGTATAAATAGCACTATCACATATGTAAAAGATACACCAATTTGAATACTTTATATAAGTTATCAAATTCTCTCCAAATCTCCTTTCTTCTTTCTTAAAGGTTCTTAGTTTAGTTTTACTAATCTTGTTTTAATTACATCAAATTTATAACAATATATATATATATATATATATATATATATATATATATATATATATATATATATAGAGGTTTAGGTTTTATGAAAACCAAAAAACTGTAAAAAAACCCTAAAAATCATAAAAATGCATAAAAAATTATTTAGAGATCACAAAACTCTTTTTGACTATATAAATGAAAAAATCGTAGCTTTTTCTTCAAATTTGTTGAAAATTTTTTGAAAAAAAACCTAAAAAAAGAATTGATTTTTTATTTTATTTTTATCAGCAAATTTAAAGAAAAAGCTACGATTTATTCATATTTAAAGTCAACAAAAGTTTTGTGATCTCTAAGTATTTTTTACGCATTTTTATGCATTTTTAGGGTTTTTTGTTTTGCATATATATATATATATATATATATATATATATATATATATATATATATATATATATATATATATATATATATATAGGTATAATAGGGAACCATTATTAACAAGTAATCAATGAACCAATCGTGAACATCAACATTATTAACATGATTGGTTACTTGATATATAAAAAAATAATTTTTTTTTTCGAAAAAAAACTCACTTCGTTTTGTTATTTTTTCAATATTTAAGTTTATTTTTATCCAAAGAAACTACATACCAAAATTTCAATTTTTTGTCCTCTATCAAATAACATCAACATCGATTAAAAAAACCACGATCAGTTCAAATTCACAATGTGAATCTGAACTGTAAATATTTTAATTTCAGCATTCACAATGTGAATCTGACTTCTTATTATTCACATTGTAAATCTGCTCAGATTCACAATGTAAATCTATACTAAAATTTTGTTTTTTTTTACATAAATATGAATATCTATTTAAAGAGTACCAACAAATTAAAATTTTGATATATTTATTATATATTTTCGATTAAAAATAGGTATTAACTTTTCAAAAAACATAGAAATGAAGGGAGTTTTTCTGAAAAAAAAAATTCATTTTTTGTATATCAATATAGATCTCTGTGGAAAGATCACGAAAAAATCATAAACAATAGTATATTCGGTTTTTTTTCCCGATAAAATACATGGTCTAAAAAAATTAAATGAAAAAAGGAAGTGAGTTTTGTTATAATCCGGTGCATGTACATCCAATGTAAAAGTCTACAACCTTTTTTTTGCCGTTGATAGCTTTAAATTCGGACGCTTTAGATTGGTTGCTTGGTTAATTGATTAATAATGGTTCTCTATTGAACTTTTTCCTATTATATATATATATATATATATATATATATATATATATATATATGTGTGTGTGTGTGTGTGTGTGTGTGTGTGTGTGTGTTCACAGGAGAACAATTTTTATTTTGAGAATAAATGAGAACAAAATTGTTTCCAATGTGATAATTTTGTGAATAACTGGAAATGAAGATGCAAAGATGATGGATTAAAAAAGACACAAAGGTATTATCTTGGCAGTTATAGCGGTCCAAAATCAAATATCAGTCAAGGGCCGATATTTGATATATAGGTTATCGTGGTGAGATATCAATAGGATATTAGTATTCAGTGCTCAAATGATCGACCATGCCACCAGCAGGTCACCGACTCAACCAGTGCCTCCTACTTCAATCAAGATCACCAGCAGCTCATCCCTCCCGACTTTTACCCCTCAACTAATCGACGACTTATTGGTGTCGTTTGTTTCCCCCTTGTCGCAACAAGGCAACGACGCAGAGCCCTACCCCCCACCATCATCGCTTTATCAAAGAGCCCCAAGCCTCCACCCTTTGTGGATTCAGCGACTCCCGTTCTACGTTTTTTCTTTCTAGGTTTTGGTCTTAGATCGTAGCCATAGCCCTCCTATTTCCATTGGTAATGCAACCAAGGATGCTGATATTCAAATCCTTTGATTGCTAAAAACTTCGATACCTCAACTTCTCAAATCCTCTGATTGCTAAAAATTTCGATCTACGTGCGTGTGGATGGGCGTATGGAATGAATGTATTTGATTTGGAGGAATGGAGGAAGCAAAACATCACCCAGGTTTATCACTCGCGGAAAAATCTGGTAAGTGTTTGATTGATTCATCAATTGCAATAATAAGTAAAGAATATATATATGATGTGATTGAAGTTGTAGTAACATTTGGTTGGGTGCAGAACAATGAGAGGTAGCTGTGGAAGTTGGGGACGCTACCACCTGGCTTGATAACATTTTGCCCTAACTTTCACTTAGATTAGAGTCGTTGATGGAGTGGCAATCGGATCCGATGATTCTCAGGCAATTTGAATCGAATTGGATAAGCTCACCTCAAAGATCCAATCCCTTGGTTTGTCTTCTACCTGCACTTCCTCTGAATTATCGTAATTTACTTCTTAGTATGTATTGTTGAAAACATGACAAACAACGGTTTTCCAAAATCTATCCTAAGGATCCCATAGAATCTAATCCAACAAGATTATAGAAAGGTAAGAATGTTCTAATCTTTTGCTTCTCAGTTTTATTATATAACAAGTGGAGAATGTAATTAGATTCTTGATAAGAACTATAAAGCAGCTCAAATTTGAATTCTGAAATAGATATATAATAACCACTAACCAGATATGCTCCAGTATTTTAAATCAAACAAATACAATGACATATAGAAAC